>NW_022436969.1:6083249-6103695 GCF_009761245.1 Sapajus apella | reverse complement strand
ACACACACACACACACACACACACACACACACACACACACACACACACAGAGTAAGGAGAACGAACAAAGCAATACGGAATCACTCAAGCTAAGAACCCACATGTGCACTAGGAGGATGGGGTGGAGCTATCAGAAATTCATACCTTATGCAAACCATATGCCCAATGCCCAGCCCTCACTGGTTTCTCATAAAAGCCTTTGCATTCAACTGTAATAAGGGTAACCCTCTTCCAGGGCCCCTCTCTGCAGTGGAGAGCTTCTTTCTTTCACTTATTAAACTTGTTCCAACCTCACACACAGTGTCTGTGCTCCTTAACTTTCTTGGTCCTTAGACAAAGGCCTAAGGATACTAACTCAGGCAACAAGAGACTACTATATTATGGTGTATTGGCAAGACTGTAACAGTACCAAGGATGAATGTGAAGATGAGAAAAAAATAAACCATCACTCAAATCATTCAGCAAGTAGGGGCAGCACTGGTG
This sequence comes from Sapajus apella, assembly GCF_009761245.1. Taxonomy (NCBI): domain Eukaryota; kingdom Metazoa; phylum Chordata; class Mammalia; order Primates; family Cebidae; genus Sapajus; species Sapajus apella. Next base: position 6,103,212 of record NW_022436969.1, on the reverse strand, counting down.
TCTAGACGTGAGTTGGTCTGAATTCGAGTCCTTCACTCTGAGCTACTACATTGTGCAGAATAGTGACGGGGATATGAATAGTCTCTAGAAAACTGCTTGTATATTTCAGGATATAAACCATACAAGATGCAAGAAAAAAGTCCACACACAAAATATAAAGAAAGTAAAATTTTTTAAGGTGTCATAATATTTCAAACTCACTTCAGTATGTAAGACCCCATCTTTACTACATTAATTAGTTATGAAGTATACTGCTGTTACCCAAATATCAGCTGTCCCTTTGTTTTTGTTTCCAAGCTTCTCCCCCACTCTTGGCACCACCAAAAATAAAAATCCACTGGCACAAAATCACGTTAGAGTGATGTAGATTCTTTAGAGAATGGAGGGAAAAGCTCACCATGTCCCTGACCATCTTCCACTGAGCCCTCAGCCCCACTGCTCCTGTCCCCTGGATTCTTACTTTCTCCTTCCCATATGCAGAGTCCTTTTGCCTCCTTTTAATATGTGAGGCTTTTTCCTTCCTGAAAACTGGACACCACGCAGGTACCCCCAGATCCTGGAGGCTGCTTTCATTCCATATTAGGCTCTTCTAAAATGGTCTCCCTACAAATATATTTTTATATCACCATCTTGACATAAAATGTTCTCCATATAATTACACAGAAAACTTTTAAGAAAGTTTCCAGTAATTTCAAGTGGAGAGTTTAAACACCATAGATATGTACTATCTACATGTAACTACTGAATACTTAGAAAGCATTCAAATGGCGATGTGTTGGATTTTTAAATCACACACTGCATTTCAAAGACTTAGTATAAAAAAAGAATATAAAATATCTCATTAATAAGTGTTTACATTGATTCCATATTGAAAGGATAACATTTTAGATATACTGAATTCAATAGGATATATTACTGAAATAAATTTTACCTCTTTTTATGTCTGTTATTGTGACCAGTAGTACATTTAAAATTGTATATGTGGCTAGCATATTTCTATATAGAATATAATATAGATATTTCATAAATATTATATTTTATATAAATATAATGCTAGCCACATATACAGTGAAGATGCTTAATATGTAAGTTGTAGATTCTAAAGAAAACTCAACAAACTGACATCTGGAGAATATGTAAGGCTGACTTTTTCTGAAAGAAAGTGTATTGAAAAGTCATTCTTTACCTGCAGAATAACCGACATCTATCTACTTATCTCCACACAGCAAATGTCAACGACTCTGGTCTTTAAGAGCTTCAGCTATTGCTGACCTGAGCACTTGACACTGGAGTCAACATTGGAGCGGACAAGACTGTAACCTCAGGATAATTCTTCATACATCTGATATTGCACTTACGTTATGCTTTACAATGCATAGCATTGTATGATATCTGAAGAATGAACCAATGAATATAAACTATCTTCCTCATTTAGACTGTAAGCATTTTTGGTGGCAAGATTTATGCTTGTTCTTTTTTCTTCATTGTACAGTGCCTTATGCACACCAGGGACTCAGCAAATATTTGTTGAAGAAGTGACAGCACGAGAATAGTGCCGAGAAAGAGAGTGGGTGAGGCGGTGAAGACCCATGCCACCTGGGACTATTTGGTTTGGCTAACCACAAACACAGTTCGAATCAACAAACACACTGAAGAGGGCTCAGCCTCATTATTCTTAAAGCCACAAGTTGGTGCTCTGGTTGTACCTTAATTAGTTATGAAATGTTTGATTCGGCCATTTAATGTTTGTGAAACTTTCTCCATGCTGCCATTTCCATAGCAGGAAATGAGTCCAGGGTGTATTTTTTTCCTGAAAAATTTCTGCAACCAAAGAAGAGACTTGAAACCTAAAATATCTGTGATTCCCTTGGTGCTAACTGCAAAGAAAGGACACTCAGGCATTTAGAAATTTAAGGATCATCAACTAGTTAGCAATGAACAATCTGGTCTAAGCTACAGGGAGAATTTTCACAGATATTTACAATCCTTCTCCCCTTCTCTCTGTGCATTTTCTCTTCATTCTATCCAAATTTAAAGAATACATTTGCACAAAAATAGTAAAAAGGATGCATTTTTTAAAATTGAGGTTGTTACTTAGCAAAGCAAGAACACAAACAACTTACAAGAATAGGAATTACGGAAAAAAATAGTTCTAGGTTCAACAACAAGCTGGCCAAATGTGTGCTTCAGGCATCAGCAAATGCAGAGCAACAGAAGGTTCTGTTTTGTTTTGTTTTTTTAAGAGTGTGATGTTTCAGATATTTTCAAAGAATCATTCAGGTAATCATCATTAATAAAAAACTGATCAGAATTATTTATCATTATTATTCTGTGGCTTGTTTGAGGATGAACACCATAATATTTTTGTTTGTTTTGTTTTGTTTTGAAAAAGGGTCTCTCTGTGTTGCCCAGGCTAGAGTGCAGTGGTGTGATCTCAGCTCACTGCAACTTCTGCCTCCTGGGCTCAAGCAATCCTCCAACTTCAGCCTCCCGAGTAGCGGGGGACACCATGATTTTAACAGCACGTAGATTTTAATCTGGACTTCGGAGAGTCAAATTATAAAATGATACATTAGCCACACTTGCAAATATTGTGGGTTAATTCAGGGTCTCCACACTGCAACTTTTTTCACTGAAGTAAAATGCACACAGCTATCATGACACCAAGCCCCCTTAAAGGTGTTTTTCTGTGCATGTTAGGTTGACCCCTAGGAATCCATGGTTAAGACTGCTAGGTAGCATATATTGTTACCATTAACTTTTAATTTTTTTCTTGCATATAACTGAAGAAAACTGAGATCATAAGCAAGATCCTGTGACCATAAAAATATCTGTATCAGGGAGATTTTTAGGGTAGTCAAAGTATTCTGTATGACACTATATAATGGTGAATACATGTTATTATACATTTGACAAAACCCATAGAACATACAAGAGTCAACTTTAGTATAAACTGTGGACTTTGGTTGATAATGGTGGGTACATGTTCACTCATTTGTTGTAACAAAGGTACTGCACTGATGTGGGGTACTTATGGCGGGGAGGCCGTGTGAGTGTGGCACAGAGGGGTTAAGTGGGAAGTCTGTACTTTATAGTTAATTTTGCTGTGAACCCAAAACTACCCTAAAATATAAAACCTATTAATTAATTAAACATGTAATCCATCATGCATTGCTTAACCACAAAGATATGTTCTGAGAAATGCTCTTCGGTGAATTCATCATGGTACAAACACCATAGAGCGTACTTACACAAACCTGAATGGCATAGCCCACTGCACACCTAGGCTATAGTGACAGCCTGTCACTCTTAGGCTACAAACCTGTATGGCACATTATTGTACTGAATACTGTAAGCAACTGTAACGCAATGGTATTTGTGTATATAAATGGAAAATTTAAAAAGCTATGAAAAATTTTTTTAAAATACCTGCATAGGGCATTTACTATGAATGGAGCTTGCAGGACTAAAAGTTTCTCTGGGTAAGTCAGTGAGTGAGTGGTGAGTGAATGTGAAGGCCTAGGACATCACTGTCCACTACTGTAGACTTTATAGGCACTGCACACCTAGACTACCCTGTTTATTTTTAAAACATTTCTCTTCCTTTAATAATAAATTGGAGATAGCTCACTATGACTTTTTTCCTTTCTAAACTTTTTATTTTTCAAAACTTTTTGACTCTTTTATAATAAAAATTAGCTTAAAACATAAGCCATTGTACAACTATGCAAAATAATTTTTATATCCTTATTCTATAAGCTTTTTCTTATTTTTATTTTTGTTTACTTTTTAAATTTTTTTTGTTAAAAGCAAAGACACAAACACACACATTAGCCTAGGCCTACATAGGGTCAGGATCGTCAATATCACTGTCATCCATCTCCGCATCTTGTCCCACTGGAAGGTTTTCAGGGGCAATAACATACAAGGAGCTGTCATTTTCTATAATAACACTGACTTCTTCTGGAATACCTACTGAAAAAGCTGCCTGAGGCTGCTTTACAGTTAACTTTGTTTTAATAAGTAGAAGTATACTCCAAAATAATGATAAAAGTATTGTATAGTAAATACGTAAACCAGCAACATAGTCATGTATTATCAAGCAGTATGTACAGTACATAATTGTATGTGCTATAATTTTATACAGCTGACTTTCAATGTAGTAGGTTTATTTACACTAGCATCATTGCAAAAATGCCAGTAATGCATTGTTACAAGACATTACAATCGGGCTATGATGTCACTAGGCCAGCTTCATTATCATCTTATGGGGCCACTGTTGTATATGCAGTTTTTCATTGTGTGACGCATGACTGCACACACACACACACATACCTGCTCAAAACACACTTAGTAGGAGCTTTCTGTCCTAAAAATGATGATTGAAAATGGAAGATATGGTATTGAATACCAATCAGCCCAAGAAAAGAAGACATCAAGAGAGTATGGGAATGGGAGGGAGGAAAGAAGGGAAGAAAGAGAGTCCTACTGAAATAATTACCATGGGAAATGGTCACCCTGAGGTTTTGCCATGCTGGCAGTGGGTGTATATGGACTTGCAGTCTAGTTATGGGAGGTGACGATTGCTATCCATCGTAAGGTCCAGTATGACAGTATTACCCATGTCATAGCCACTCAGAGAATAACCTCAGACTAGCTGAGATTAATAGAATGAACAAGGCATTAAAAAACCAGTCAGAAAAAAGAGCATTTAGAATTCTGCTTACCCATAGGAAAAAACAGACTAAAAATACAAAATAACAAAATAATAGTAACAGTAGTAACAAGAATTGGGATCCCAGACACCAGCAACAAAAATCTATACAAATCCATTATCAAGAATAAGTGCACTGAAATAGAGGTGTTTGTACCACTGTAGGGGATAATTTTTTAAACCAGCTGTGAGTGGATTTTTTTTGTTGTGTGTGTGGGGTTTTTTTTTGTTTTTTGTTTTCTCGTTTTTGTTTTGTTTGTTTGTTTGTTTGTTTTTTGTTTTTTGCATAATGAGATGATCTCAGGTAAGGGAAATTTTAGGCTGAATGTCAAGAAAAAAATTCCTGACTGTGAGAACTATTGGATTACAATGTGGTCTCTCAAGGGAAGGAGCAGAAACACCATCTGCACTGCTCTGGGAATAGGTTTGTTAGTTAAATTGTACTCCTTTTCTTAGTTGACTGCTTGACATTTCAGCAACAGAGCCAAATAATTCATGGGTCAACTAAGAAGAGTACTTATTATAATCATCTTTTAAAATCTCCACCAACAGCAGTGAATTAGAAAAAAAATATAGTTGCTATTTTATTCTATGTGATAAAGGCTGTCAGGTTTTTACAGTATGAAATATCTTCTTCAATACCCTTGGATTGCTTTTTAGATGATCGCTGATATTCATTAAAAAAAAATGCCCTGGCATTGCTAAGAAAATAGCATTTGAGAATTGACTCGAAATAATGAAGAGGAATTGTGTCCACTATTTGTACAAAACTGCTGGTAGGATCGTAGACACCCCTTAGACTTCAAATAATAACCTTGCTAATAATAAACTATATTAAAGCCAACAACAAACCAAATGACTTTTAATTCTCATGGAGGCAGAAAAGAAAAAACAACAGTTAAAGTAAAATAAGGCTTGCAGAGAATCACTAAATTAAGGACTGCAGATTGTGACATTATTAACCTGTAAATACTCCTTAGTGATTCTTCCAGAATCTCTTCAAACAAAGAAATAGAAAATTAACACATCCCAACCAATATTAGTACAGAATGAATTCAATAAAGGTGAGATACTAGTGCTCTCAGGGCCTGGGGCAAATTACTGTGTGCTCTCATCCTCTAACTTCTTGAATAAAGTTAGACGTGGTCATCAAGGACAGCCTTGAAAGGTAAAAGAAGGCAAGGAGAATTCCAAAATTAACAACATGCAATTTGGACACTGTACAAGGCAGATGGCCCCAGCTCCCCATATATATAACCCTTAGGTAGTTCAGGCACTTGTGTCACCTCCTTTGCCCTACCTGCCACCTGTCTGATGCTCCAGCCAGTGGAATCTTTGAATATCAGTGATTTTCAAAGCACCAAAAGGAAGAGAAGGAGGATAATATATTTATCTAAACATGTAGAGGTTAACTATGGGACCCAGTCTTCATGTTAGGGCAATGTTCCTCAATCACTGAAACTACTATAGAAACAAGGGCAGAAAGGACATACAATCCTCATGAATATATCAAAAATTACATTAATTACTGTTAAAATACCTTGCTTCTTTCTATTGAAAAACCCAAATAAAGATGAGAGTCAATAAAACAAAAGGTATATACATAAGAAACCATAACGAATAATTATTCAGATACATCATCAGCATTGGGTTAAAAAATAGCAAGATTATATTAAACCATATAACATATATACAGATATGTAAAAGCATTTATAGTACTAGGTCTGAAACAGATATCTGATATCATCTAGTTCAGCTTCTTTACAGATAACCAATATTGACTAAGTAAGCTGGGAGGTGACTGAAATCAGACCAGAAATGTCCAATTACAATATCTTGAGATGTCCTTTCTCTTCATAATATAGAGAAATATATTTGAAGCCTTTTGGTTAGTTAACTCTACACCCAGACACTATTCTAGGCACAGAGAACACAACTGACAAGCAAGATAGACACAGTTGCCCTCACTGAGTTTACAGTTTGGCTGGGAAGACAAATAATTAAATAAAAATAATAAAATGTGATAAGCATTATGAAGGTAAAGTCTAACATAAGGTAGAAACCTAAACTCATTTACAGATCAGGGGAAAGCCTTCAAGGAAATATAAGTTGAAGCCGAAAGTATAAGGTAGAAAAGGTAAGAAAGTAGGGACAAAGAGGTATCCTGGACAGTGGCAGAGGACTGTGGGCAAGGGGAAGGATTGCTAAGTAGGAGGCAGAACTAGAGGGGTGAAGAGTGAGGAAGGAGAAGGCCAGGCAGAGGATGGTGAGACGGGAGTCTCAAGAGGTGAGTAGGAAGGCCTGGAAGGCCGAGTGAGAGTTTAGGATGGGGAGTGGGAAGCCACTGAAAAGTTTTAATGGGAGAATTCAGATGATTATATTTGTGTTTTGGTGTCATCAGTCTGGCTGCATTGTGAAGAAATGGTGAAAGGGGAAAAGAGTAGAGACAACCATGTTGTTGGCAGGAACGGGCTGAGATAATGGCAGCAAAGATGCAATGAGATGGATAGGTATACCAGGTCAAATGGGGGCTTTGTTGACTGGACACGGGATCAGTGAGGGGATGGAGAAAGTCAAGACTTTTTCTTAGGTTCAACACATGGGGAAATGCAGAGAGAAGATTGCCAAGAGCTATATAGAAATTGTGTGTGTGTGTGTGTGTGTGTGTGTGTGTGTGTGTGTTGAACTTGAACTTAAGATGTTAGACGAGAAATGATAATCCTGTCCCCAAAGCTGCAAGGAATTTCCAATGCATAGCCCATTATACACCACCAACATCACATGGGAAAGATAACAAAACATGGAGACTGAAAACATTTCACCAGACTTTTGGAAGAAATGCAAATTTCCTAGAAAGATATTTGTAATCAGAAGCAAGTCCTTGGGCAGATGGAGTTAGGAGAGTTGGAAGAGCATTCCCTGAGCAAAACTCCTGTGGTAGGAAACACTCAGGGTGAGTGACAAATGCGTTGGGATGTTGTGAAAGATGTGTTTGCAGTTGGGCTCAGAGAATAGAGAGTCGTATACGGAATTAGGCGCACCTGTGCATAGCACAAAATGCTTCAAAACAAAACAGTGGTGGCTTCTCTCTCACCAGAGGGAAAACAAATGACAAACGGAAGCTTCAAAATTGCCCCAGGGCCATCATACACAAAGACTGCTATGTTGCCTAGCACAAAAGACTTTTCCCTTTCTCCCTCCAGTTTCTGGCCAGCACACCTCCTATTTCTGAGTCCCTCTAACTTTGGGAAGAAGCAGGTATGGCCTCTTTAACCAGCTTTGCAGGTCAGATTTCTGTTTCTGACTCCATTTCACCACTGTTTCTTTAGAAGGAGAACTTAAACTTTCCAGATGTTCAACCCCTCTGCTCTAGCAAACCTTTTAAAACACAAATCTTTCATGAAATTCCCCAATACCAGCTTGTCAGCACTTGCTCTTAATTGGTGCCTTAGGGTACCTCCAAATGCAGACCCTCAGACAAGGAGAAGCCAGAAAGCTGTGTGCTGGGAAGATGAAGGGACACTTAGGGGAGTAAGAAAGTGAGGGCACAAAGGGCAGGGAGTCGGTAGAAAGGTGTGTTATCAAGCCAGCTCCCACTGTGGGGGACTGAAATTAATCAGAGTTACCCCACACAAGAGGTAGGGAGCTGGGGTATTGCTACACCAAATCTCGTCAGTCTCAGGTTCAGGGCCCTGGGGGTGTGTGTGGGTAGATTAGAGCTGTATATTCTCAAAGGAGTAGCAAATTATTGGAGAAAAGCCCTCAAGCAAAAAACTAAAGTGTATTCTGGCAGTGGGAGGTCAGCAGGTGTGCACTGGTGTGGTAAGGGTGAAGAAATATGGGTACAACTCTGAGAGTGTCTCCTGAAGTTTAACAACAGAGTAGATTCTCCTCTATGGGGCAGGGGTAGGGGAAGACTAAATAGCAATTGACGACAGATACACATGCATCCACACAACAGGAGAGATGTGTGACTTCACATTTCATGGATCCTTGAAAACAGGATAAAGCATACAGAAGCCTTTTTATCATGGTATCGGGATGAGAGATCAGACAAGAGAGAATATATAACAAATATTTCCTCTGAGAAGGTAGGAAATAACATTGTCAGCGTTGAGGACACAACAGTGGCTAGCCACTCTTGCACTGCTCTTTGAGGATGCTGGATTATTAGCAAATGCCATTTGACAAGTTTGGGCTATCAGATTTCCCTAGTCCCTTCCAAGCTCTAGACATAATAGTTCTACAAACCAGCTTAACCATTTTGTGTGAGTACACACACACACGCACACACACACACACACACACACACACGCACACACAGAGTAGCTTAATTTAATTTTCTAAATTAAATCCTCTGGAGCAGACCCCAGATCTTGAGCTTTACTTCAACTCATCCTCCTGCCCAGTACGTCAATCTGCATATTGTCAATGCAGGTGATAGATGATGTGAGGCAAGAAGAATCACACACATTTAATGCCTCTCACCTGGACTCACAGGGAATTCATAGCACTGCAGATGTGGCCGTAGCCCTAGCACTGAGTTTCCTTGGAGGCTAGACACAGCATTTTCTGAAAACTAAACATGAACTTGAAATTCAGTTGAACTTCCAAGAACTGTGGTTTGAAGTACGAAGTGAATCACTGCAGGCCAGTCCTTCAGGCCAAGAGAGTCATCTGATGGAGAGGCAGCTCTATCTGAGGTGCTAGCAAGGCCTTGAGGGGGGAACAAGAGAAAGCGATCTTGGTCTACCTCGCTCAACACAGGTGTTATCTGTCCATTTTGACATCTCAACTACCTGCCTTGACACTCTGTGTACACCAAAAGTAATAAAGATAAAATTGTACAGTTTAAATATAGTAAAAAGTTGTCACTGAAGGACAAACAAGGCCACATATTAAATGTTAACATTAATCTCTCTACAAGAGGCTCCGATCTATAGGGATTAATGACCCAAATTAGTATGCTAAAGCAGCTTTTCAGTTTCAATTTTCCTAGAAGAAAATTAAGGTGAGACCCTTTAAGAAGAAATATATATATTCATATGAGTCTGATTCTGAGGTCCCAAAGTCGTGGAGAGTAATTTTTAAAAACTAGACCCCAGGTTATGGGATTCTGAGGGTTAACCTAGGAAGAAGCCTACCACTTTGTAACGGCTAGACAGGATCTCATGAAAAGAAAGAGGAATATTGACCAGCCCATGAATTCCTTCCCATTTCCCATGTCTTCCTTTTCACAGCTGTTTATACTGCTGACTTCTATACAGCCTCTGGGGGCAGAAGGGGAAACTCCCTGACTTCTGCGAATAGAGACATGTGGTCCCTTGGGCTAGAAAAAGCCTGGCAGATGTGTTAAGATGACTAAGCCTGTGCTAGATATCTTACTTCTGAGTATCTTTGGTTTGATTTAAGAACTCTTTTTAAAGCCTTAGAGATGTAAGTCTTCAGTATTAATTTTAAACAGTCCAACAAGGCTAGAATGATGGTATTATAGAGTGTCTTGGAGCACAAGTCCTTGAGTCAGAAGTATCTAAGTTCAAATCTTAACTTTCTCGCACTGAGTGTATGATCTGCACCTACATACTTTCCTCTTTAAGGATTTACTTTCTTATCTAAAAATGCAAATGACAATAGTATCTACATAAAAGAGTTAATGTGACAAGTAAAGGAGCTAATGAATAAAGCATAGTACCTGGCAAGTAGTAAACACTTAATACCTTTTAACTAGTGGTGGTGGTGAAGGTGGTAATAACTGTGTGGATGGTTAAAATAGAAGAAAATTTCAACTTTCATCAGGATGCTAGTAATTGGTGCTGTGTAGCTGAGAGTCTTAGCTGTCCTTCCAGGCACATGGTAGGATTGCACTGCCTATCCACTTTAGAGATAGATGTGACCTTGTGAAACACTGACTACATGAAATACGAATGCAAGAGATCCATGTCACTTCTGGGGGAAGTTTTAAGAGACACTGAGTAATCTAACTCTCACTCTCTTTCTCTCTGCTGTGACAATCAGTAATGTTTCCGTTAGTGCTATTATTACTAGCTCTTTCATCACAGAGGTAAGTCAACATGGAGCAGTGCACCTAACTAATCCATGATGGGCATGTAGCAGTAGTAGGAATGAACTTTGTTGCCTTTACTATTGAGATTTGGGGCCCGTTGTTTTGTTTCCTTCCTAAAATGCTGATTCTAATCTATAGAAAATATTAATTTGATGTCATATTGTGGTTTCCACCTCCCCATTTTCAATGGAACCATTATTTCTATAAGGAAGTTGTTTCATAAGCTACTTGGGCACTCTCCTCATTAACAGTTACTAAATGCTTACTTTGAGTAAAGAATGAAAGCATAGTGATTTGCCTTTTCTTGCCTATGCCTTTTGAGCAACATAGCTCTTTTCAGAAACATGGCCACAGAGAATAAGCAGAGCAAGATAGCCAAATAGAAGCCTCTACCACTGGTCTTCCCACAGAATCACCAAATCAAACAACTCTCTGTGCACAAAACACCTCAAATGAATCAAAAACTACATGAGTAATCATAGTACCTGGTTTTACTGACAACTTGAGTAGAAAGACTAAAAGATGAACTAATCAAAAATAATACCCGTGGCAATGTTTCAAGACATACATAGTATAATAAGGTATGAACAGAAACAACCAGAAGTTAAAAAGTAAGGGAATAAAGTTAAAATGTAAAGTTTTTTTAGTTTTCTTTTTGTCTGTTTATTAGTTTCTTTATGCAATCAGCGTTAAGTTGTCATCAGCTTAAAATAATGGGTTAGAAAACATTATCAAGCAACATGGTCGCCTCAGAATAAAAGATGTGCAATAGATATTCAAAAAATAAAAAGCAAGAAATTAAGACATATCACCAGAGAAAATCACTTTCACTAAAAGGAAGATAGGAAGGAAGAAAAGAAGGAAGAGAAGACCATAAAGTCAGTAGAAAATCAATAATAAAATAGCAGGAGTAACTTCTGACTTATCAATAATTATACGGAATGTAAATGAACTAAACTCTCCAATCAAAATACATAGAATGGACAAAGAGGTTTAAAAAGCAGGACCCCGTGATCTGTTGCCTACAAAAAACATCTTCACCTATAAAGACACACAGACTAAAAATAAGGGAATGGAAAAAGATATTCCATGCAAATTGAAACCAAAAAATAGCAGGAATAGCTATACTTAGATCAGTCAAAATAGATATAAAAACAAAAAATATTAAAAAGAACAAAGAAGGACATTGCATAATGAAAAAAGGGCCAATTCAACAAGAGGATGTAAATATTTTAAATATATACGCACCCAACACTGGAGCACCCAGATATATAAAGCACATATTATTAGAGCTAAAGAAAAAGATAGACCCCAATTCTATAATAGCCGGAGACTTCAATGCCTCATTTTCAGCATTGGACAGATGATCCAGACAGAAAATCAGCAAAGAAACATTGGACTTAATCTGCACTATAGACAGAATGGACCTAATAGACATTTTCAAAACATTTCATCCAACAGCTGTAGAATACACATTCTTCTCCTCAACACATGGATCATTTTCAAGGATAGACCATATGTTAGGTCATAAAACAATTCTTAAAACATCCAAAAGATTAAAATTATATGAAGTATCTTCTCTGGCCATACGAAATAAAACTAGAAATTAGTAAGAGGAATTTGGAAACTATACAAACAAATGAAGATTAAACAATATACTTCTGAGTGACCAGTGAGTCAGTGAAGAAATTAAGATAGAAATTTAAAAAATTCTTAAAACTAATGATAATGGAAATACAACATACCACAATTGAGACAATACAGTGAAAGCAATACTAACAGGGACGTTCAAAGCAATAAATGCCTACAAAAAAACAGGAAAATTTCAAATAAACAACCAAAGGATGCATTTTAAAGAACTAGAAAAGCAAGAGCAAATCAACCCCCAAATTAGTAGAATAACAGAAACATTATAATAAAGATCAGAGCAGAAATAAACGAAACTGAAATGAAGAAAACAATATAAAAGATCAATGAAACAAAAAGTTGGCATTTTGAAAAGATACACAAGGTCAGCAAACTTTTAGCTAGACTAAGAAACAAGAGAGAAGACCCACATAAAGAAAATCAGAGATGAAAAAGGAGAGGTTGCAACTGATGCTGCCAGTGGACAAATGGGATTATATCAAGTTAAAACGCTCCTGCACAGCAAAGAAAACAATCAACACAGTGAAGAGACAACCCAAAGAAAGAGAGAATATAGTTGTAAACTCTTATCTGACAAGGGATTAATAGCCAGAATATATAAGGAGCTCAAACAACTCAATAGGAAAAAAAATCTAATAATCTGATTTAAAAATAGACAAAAGATCTGAATAGACATTTCTCAAAAGAAGACATACAAATGGCAAACAGGCATGTGAAAAAGTGCTCAACATCACTGATCATCAGAGAAATACGAATCAGAACTACAATGAGGTAGCATCTCATCCCAGTTAAAATGGCTTTTAACTAAAAGACAAACAATAACAAATACTGGTGAAGATGTGGAGAAAAAGGAACCCTCATACACTGTTAGTGGGAATGTAAAGTAGTATGACCACTATGGAGAACAGTTTGGAGGCTCCTCAAAATATTAAAAGTAGAACTTCCATATGATCCATCAATCTCACTGCTAAGTATATACACCCACAAGAAAGGAAATTATTATATCGAAGAGATATCTGTGCTCCCAAGTTTATTGTAGCACGATTTACAATAGCAAATATTTGGAAGCGACCTAAGTCCATCAATAGATGAATGGATAAGAGGAACATGGCACATATACACAATGGAGTACTCTACAGTCACAAAAAGAAGACAATCCTATCATTTGCTATGACATGGATGGAACTGGAGGTCATTATGTTAAGTAAAATAAGCTAAGCACAGAAAGACAAACTTCACATGTTCTCATTTATTTGTGGTAGCTAAAAATGAAAATAATTAAACTCATGGAAATAGTAGAGGAATGGTTACTACAGGCTGGAAAAGGTAATGGGAAGTGGCAGGAGTGGGGATAGTTAATGGGTACAAAAATATAATTAGATAAAATGAATGAGATCTAGTATGTAATAGCACAACTGGGTAACTACAGTCAACAATAATTTAGTGTATATTTAAATATAACTAAAAGTTATAATTGGATTAGTTTGTAACACAAAGAAATGATGAATGTTTGAGGTGATGGATCCATTTACACTGATGTGATGATTATTATACCTGTATCAAAATATCTCATGTACCCACAAAATATGTATACCTCTTATGTACCATAATAATTAAAAATAAAAATTTTTAAAAAGATTATTTTAAAATATTACAAGGAGAGACAGAAGTACTGTAGGTCTAAATTCTATACAGTTCCTTAAAAAAAAACAGAAATATGGCTACAGCTTCTTTGTTGTTAAATTGGTTGATAGTCCAGAAATGTACAGAGAACAGATGGCAGATATTTTTTCTGTGACACATCTAGTGTTATCCTGTTTAATATCCATGGCTAAGGTGCTGAGATGAATTCACTTCAGTTAAAGGACAGTCAACTCTACAGTATTTTAAATATTCTTTTTCTTCATTAGAAGGTAATAATTTCTTGTCACATTATATCTAAAACAAGTCTTAACATACAATATGAGAACACTGAATTTTGACAAAACACCCGTGTTAGGATTTCTGTAAAATGTCTGCTGTTAAATTGGCAGAAACTCCAGTCCCATCCCTTGGACATCATATCCCGTATCTGGACACAATGTGCATGTGACGAAAGCCAAACAAAAAATACTGTTAAGCTATATACAGAAAGATTAATATGTGTTACCAGTTCTAGTTCAGACGTGGCAATAATTTCAGTTCCTCAAGGGGTGAAAAGAAGCAAAGAGAAGGGAGTTAAAATATGGTGAGCAGCTATAGATCTTTCGAGAAACTCCTGGCACTGAGGATGCAATAGTAAACAAGACAGATCTGGTTTCTGCACTCAGAAGCATGTATTATAGAGATAGGAAATGTCTAAATAAATAAAACACTTTTAAGTTTCTATAAGAGCAAATGAAAGACACAAATAAAGTGTCTGGAGAATATACAAGGGAAATTGAAGCCATCAAAGACAGTAAAGTGATCAATTTAGGTTTGTATAACCTGTGTAACTACCACCCATAAAAACACATAGAGCAGGGGTGTCCAATCTTTTGGTTTCTTTGGGTCACATTGAAGAATTGTCTTTGGCCACAAATAAAGTACACTAATAATAGCTGATTAGCTAAAAAAAATATTGTAAAAAGATCTCATAATGTTTTAAGAAAGTTTATGAATTTGTGTCAAGTCGCATTCAAAGCCACCCAATGTGGCTCATGAGCCATGCTTGGATAAGCTAGATGTAGGTATTTTCTTCAGCCCCAGGCTCCTTGACAGTTAACAAGCATCACAACCCATTTCATTCTCTTCACATTGATCAGATTTCTATCATAAGGCCTATTCTTGGACTTCATATAAACGGGCGTCTGATTTCTTTTATTCAATATAATGTTTCTGAGATTCATTTATGTTACCATATGTATCAATCATCCACTCCTTTTTATTGGTGAAGACTATTCTATTTTATGTATTTGTCCCTAATGGACCGTCCCTTCACTTACTGATGGTCATTGCTATTGTTACCAGTCTCTGTTATGAATAAAGTTGTTCTCAATATTCTCATTCACTTGCTGGGCCATAGGAAAGGTAGATGTATAATTTTATGAGAAACTTCTAGTTTCCCAAAATACTTTTACAATTTTACATTTCTACTAACCAAGTACAAGATGTTTATCTGCTCCACATCCTCTTTAACATTTAACAATATCAGTCTTTTTGATTTCAGTCAATGTAGTGGAAGGAAAATTGTGTCTTATAATGCTTTTTATTTGCACTTCCATGATAACCAGTGATGTTGAATATATTTTATTCTGCATTTTGGACATTCGTACATCCTTTTTTGTCTGTTCAAATCTTTTGCCCATGTTTGTATTAGGTTGACAAATGCAGTAGTAGTTTATGTATATGGACATGAGTCCTTTGTCAGGCATGTTTTGCAAATGTTTTTCCAGTCTTCATGTGCCTATTCATTTTCTTAATGGTATCCTTTAAGTTTAATTTATTATTTTTTCTTTTATCTGTTTTTTCATTGTTCTAGTTTTGCATTTAGACATATGACTTATCTCAATTAATTTTTAAATTACATCTCTCTCTATATATATATGCATACATAAATTTTCTGTATATATAGAAGTCGAGTTTCTTTTTTTCTTCAGGTGGTACCCCATTGTTTCAACAATATTTGTTAAGACTTTCCTCACTGAATTGACTTAAGGCTTCGTAAAAATCAATCACCCATATTTTGTGGGTCTATTTCTAGACTTTCTATTCTGCCCTATTGACCTATGTGTCTATCCTTATGCCAGTCACACCCTATCTTGATTATAGTAGCTTTATTTTAAGTCTTGAAGCAGGTATTGTAAATCTCCAAATTTGTTTTTCTTTTTCAAAGTTGTTATAGATATTCTAGATTCTTTTAATCTTCCAAAGGTTGATAGACTAGTAAATAAAATAAAATAGATTCTTTGAACATTCATAAAACTTTTAAATCAGCTTGCTGGGATTATGCTCGGGATTGTGTTGAATCTCAAGATCAATTTGGGGAGACCTGATTACAATATCGAGTCTTCCAACCCAAGAACTTAATATCTCTCTATTTTTAATAGTGTCTTTATTTTCTCTTAGCTATGTGTTGTAGTTTTCAGTGCAGAGATCTTGCACATCTTTTGTTAGATTTATTCCTGTTTCTTTTTTTAGATTTCTTTGAAGTTTTGCTGCTGTTATAAATTTTTAAATTTAATTCAAGTTTTAAAATTTTATGCTAATTATATATTAACCTTATAGTCTGCAACCATATTAAATTTACTTATTGGTTTTAGTAGGTTTTTTTTTTCAATTCCCATAAGGTTTCCTATGTATATAATCACATCCACTTGCAAACAATAGTACTTCTTCCTTTCCAATATACATGCTATTTACTTACTGTGTCTTATTTCACTGGCCAAGACTTTCAGTACGATGTGTAAAAAAAGTGGTATACCTGTTGTCTTTTGCTATGTATCATTCTAATCTAAAACTTAGTGGCTTAGTACAATAATTATCTCCTTGCTTATTAATCCATGGGTTAAGAATTCAATTAGAACTCAACAGGGGTGGCTTTTTTATAATACTGTGTTGCATATAGGAAGTGAGCCATGTGTCTTGTGGAAGATGATTCTCTAAAGCTCTCTTGCCCCATCCTCAGCGATTAGGATATTACTCCTCAGTGCTCAACAGAGGCTCGCGGCAAAGAGTTGGCAAGTTGGTGCATTCTTGTTCTGTGGCTTGGGCTCCTCTGAATTGCAATCTGTCATATCAGCCCACATACATTAAAAAACTTTTAAAGTTTGCTATTAAATAGCAAATTATTTAAAACAAAATAAGCAGGTTTTTTTTTTTTTTAAGAGTTGAGGACTTGCTCAGTTACCCAGGCTGCAGTACCGTGGCACTATCATGGCTCACTGCACCTTGAACCCCTGAGCTCAAGTGAGCCTCCCACTTCAGCCACCCAAGTAGCTGGGACTACAGATGCCTGCTGCCATGCTGGATAATTATTTTGTTTTTGAATTTTCAAGAGATGGGATCTCATTATGTTGCCTAGGCTGGTTTCGAACTCCCAGACTGAAGTGAACCTCTTGCCTCAGCCTCCCAAGTCACGGAGATTGCAAGGCTTAGGCCACTACTCTGGACTTAGAAGTTTGTTCAATGTGCTTTAAAACAACAAATACTTGGGTTAAATAGGCCCAATTATACACAGAAATCTAGTATATGATAAAGGTGGTATCCCAAGAAATTCGGATAAAGAGTATCTTCTTTATTCTTAATAAATCATGTTGAGACAGTGGGGTATCTCTTTAGAAAAGGTAAAATTAGATCCATTCCTCATACAATACACAAACTCCAAATGAATCAGAGATCTAATGTTAAAAATGGAACTATGAAAGTGCCAGAAGAAAATGCGGCTGAATTTGCATACAATATGAGTGTAGGGAAAACTTCCTAACTATGACTCAAAATCCATACACAATATTAAAAAATTGATAAATTTGACTATGAAAAAACAAGCAATCTTTAAGACAAAAAGCACACTGGGAAAAAATATTTGCAAAATATTTCATAGAAAAAGGATTAAGTATCATGCATATACCAGTCATATTATTGAAGAATAAAAGACCAAAAATCTTGTAGAAAAATAGAAAAAAGACATGAACCAAAAAGACATAAAATGACTCTTATACATATGAAAATTTGTACAAATTTACACATAAGAGAAATGCAAATTAAGTCACACTCATTTGCCATTTCTCACCCATCAGATTGGCAAGAATTCAAAAGTTGGTCAATGTACTTTGTTGGGACACTGTGGGAAGAGGCGCTCCTGTATAGTACTGATTGGAATGCAAAATGATGCTAGCCCAATGGAGGTAAAAGTAATATCTCACAAAACTATAACTGCATGTATTCTTTGACTCAGCAAGCCAACTTCTAGGAATTTACACTGAAATACACTTGCAGTGATATGAAAATGCCTATGTGCAAATTCATCCATTGCAGCATTATGTGTAATGGCAAAATAGTGGAAGCTCCCTGAATGTCCAAGGGATGGGATTGATGGAATAAACCATGATACACTCATCCAGTGGTTTTGAACATACTATGCGGTTGAGGAAGAGCTCTATGAACTGATATGCTGTGATTTCCAGGAGACATTCTTTAGTGGAAAAAAGAAAAGTACAAAAGAGTATATATCTTATGCTGCCTTTTATGCAGGAAATAAGAGGAAACAGGAAACCACAGATATGTCTTCCTACATTTACATAAGGAACACAGAAAAAATAAGCCAGAAACAAAAAGTTTGTAACCCATAAGATTGGGGAGCTGAGGAAAGAAACAAAGCAAAAAGATATTGATTCCTTTCTGTACAATTTCTGCCTTTGGAATCATGTTAATGTTCTGAATATTCAAGAAATAAAATTAACCCAATAAAGATGGAAGGAGGGATCAAAATGGAAAGCAAAGGGAAACAAATGAACCAGGTGTTATTTCAAAGAATACCATAATCGCATTATGGTAGAGAGAAAAAAAGAAAAATCGGGTAACTGACAAACACAGAATTTGACTATTAGGCTGTAAGTGAAGGGCAGGGTGGAATGCAGGGAGAGAATTACAAACAAATTCTAAATTCCTTTCAGTTGGGTTTAATTTTGAAGAGGTATGAGTGAAACAGTTCTGAAAAAAGTTAGAATGTATTAAAAGGTTGAGCAAACAAGTGAATGTACTGATACCGTTGTGGGCTTGGGGTCTCATTGTAGAAGAAAAAACATACAAATATGAGGGGGAAATGAGTCAATCCTGTAGGAGTAGATCGGAATGAGAGGTAACAATATGAACCCATAATTTTAAAATTATGAATATAGGTATGCTTGTAACTGTGCACACATATAGGTAGATAATTTGTGTCAGTATATTTGTATGTGCATGTGTATGCATACATATGTTTCCCAGCTCTGCCTTCTCGAAGGGCCAAGAAGCAATGACATCTTAGGCGTAATGAGCCCTCCTAGCATCCAATCTTGGTCTCTGTAATAGTATTCCTCAATAAAAGGAACCAGGGATCCTCAGAGAAGAAACTGATTCTAGACCTAGGATAAGTAAGCTAAAAACAGCCTGGAAAATCTTAGTATGTCAACAGATAAGGAATTGCATTTTTAAAAAGTGATGGGGCACATCACAAAGATGCAGAAGTCATTTGAAGAGGCTGTCACTGGTCAAATCTGGGATAATTTGAGTGCCAAAATAACTAAGTATAGTAATAAATTATAAGCAACTGGATAATAGAAATTCATGACTTTCTACATTTTAACCTGAACTGAAAGTCCCAATTTAGGTTTAAAAATACTTTTTACTACTGAGTGGAGATTGGACTGGAGGGTTAAAATCAGTTGTGAATGTAGAAAGGGAGCTATTATAGTTTCCCAGGAGATGAATGATTGTCAGAACTCTAGGTGGAAGCAATGAAGAAAGAAAGAAAAGAAGGAAGGGAGGAAGGAGGGAAGGAAGGAAGGAAGGAAGGAAGGAAGGAAGGAAGGAAGGAAGGA
>NW_022436969.1:5814341-6083149 GCF_009761245.1 Sapajus apella | reverse complement strand
GGGAAGGGAAGGGAAGGGAAGGGAAGAAGGGAAGGGAAGGGAAGGGAGAGGTTTGGAGATGTATTTTCAGGATAAGACCAAGTGACTTGTTGAAGAATTACATAATAAAAGAAGGTTATTGCATGCCATTTATTGACAGAAAAATGTTGGAGGGGAAAATCTGTAGCTGGGATCCTGGTGGGATGGAGCAGGCAAGGATAAAGCATTTGGGCATGTGCGTTTTGTACTCTGTTAGATATCCCAGTGAAGATAGCAAGGAGACTGCGGGATATACAAGTTTGGAGCCAGATAAAAGACCTGGACTGGAAATTCTAATCTTGTAAACCAGGCATTTTTAACCCCATGTAAGGGTGAGGATCTAAAATGTGATTTAATTTGTTCAAGGCTACCAATCTCTAAGTTGACAGCTAAGATTCCAACTCAGACCTACTGAACTTTAAGCCATCTTGCCGTACTGTCTTGAAGGGGTTGAACTCCATCTCAGATGCCTCTTATGTCCCAGAGCACTTAGCAAAATACTGAGTGCACAGCAGAGGCTCAGCAAGTACTTCTTGATTGGTTAATATGCCTTGGGATATTAGGAAACTCACCAAACTCCTAACCTTATATTCTATTTACACAGCTACATTTGAAGACTGCACCTGATTAGTTGCTTTCTGGCAGTCAGTAGCGTACCGACTTGGGCAGAAAGTGAGCAGAAGCACAAGGAAGCAATCCAGCTTCCAAGAGTCCCAGTCAATCTTGGTCCTGAATGATTGGGCCTGGCCATTTGAAGTCTCTGTTTAACCAAATAAAGGCAAGACATTGTTTTCAATTGTACGAGCCTTGACCTGCTTTCATCTGCCCATAAGTAATGAAACTGTCCTGGCTGCCATATTAAGACCATCAAAGCCTACTTAGTCCTTTTGCATCACTGCATGGCCTGGGAAAGCTGCATCTGTGATCCAGTTTCTACCGAGAAAAGAATAGCATGTTAAGCTTGAGCAATACAACAAATCATCTGAGGAATCTTTTCCTGCCAGATTTTCTCCACTTTTTTCTCTACATATCTCTCTTATTTAGCTTTTTGTTATATATTTAGCATCCTCGGCACGCCTTTCAGCCAGCGCACAAGAGGTTATTTCTCTCCAGTGAAATAGGGCATAAGCAAAAGTTTATCTGAACATTTTAAGGTTAGCAGTTCACTGTGTTTAGGAAGAGCTATATTTTCCACCAAACATGATTACCACAGAAAGAGTTGTATTAAACTGCTGATATGTCGCAAGTCCCTCACCTCAGAACGGTATTAGGATTAGCAACCCTGAGGTTGTCATGTGGTAATTAAGGGACTGTGAAATGTTATATAAAGGCTCACAGCTGGCTTTTCAAGACAGCAAAATTGAAAGGCAGATTGCTATCACCAGGGGAGATCAACTCTTCTAGGTCTGTAATATTAAGCCCCGGTGCTTGCTGGAAGAGCTGCAAGTATGTCAAGAGTTAATTTCTGGCCATTGTATGACCCTCCTGGTTTTCCTGTGGTGGGGCAGAGTCCTGGAAGAATACCATTATCACATCGGACCGGGATGGTGTGCGAGTTTCTGCCAAAATATGAAATCAATTTATATCACCAGTTCTAGTTCTTTTGTATTGACACCCCTCTCAATCACTGGCTCTTGGGGGAAAAATAAGACAACATTCGGAAGACGACAGTTCTCTGTCCACCAGTCCTCTGGCTTGCCTCATCCCTCAGAGAAATGGGAAGTTACATAGCTGCTTAGGAAGCTGTTATCATGCTACTTGAAGTTTCCTGCTGTTCTCATTGTTGTTGAATCCCTGATAGTGTTATTTAGAAATAAGGGATAATCGCTATTGGTATATTCTGTATGAGACGGAAAACTGTTTCTGAGATAGACTAATAGCCAAAGCAAAATGAAATCATTTAATCCATCTCCAAAGCTGTTTGTTGAGAGTATACTACAAAGCTATAAAGATCATTACTATTATAGAGCACACCATAACATTAAATGAGAAGTTTCTTTCCCTGGAGAGGGCAGGGAGTTATTCCATTATGCTAATTCCATCTAGCACCTTCTGGGTATACCACGAGAGGCATAAGAATAAAAAGATGAATGCCCAGTTAACTTAGGAGTAAACATGATCATTTTCACTGCGTAACACTTTCCTTCAGACTATAGGTATCTTCTAGGAAACCTCTAAAGTGTAGAATTTTCCTGAGTTTTGATCGTTGGTTTTCCCAGCAGCTGAGCACCAACCTGACACTTTATCCGAAACAGTGAAGGTAGAGGGTACAGTTGGGCAGTAATAATGGTTGTGTAGATCCTGGGTTGATTGGAAGGCTTTGCTTCTAAGCACAGCAGTATTTGGCCACCATAAATGTGATCACTGAATATAACACTGCTGTTTGAATTCCTGACACATGAATTTTAAAATAACAACATCTTATAAAATAACATCTTGAGTTATAAAGACATTCCTTTATAACCCTGGAAGCTCCTGTAGACATATGAGTAAAATCATTTATGCCCATGAACTCTAAAACTATTTCTGAATAAGCTACTTTATGCAATGCTTAGCTTAGAACCATATACAGTTAGGCACTCAATAAATGCTTTTTTAAGAAGGAGAAGAAAAATCAATTTTGATGTTAACCTCCTCAAGAGTATCAGAAACTATCTTAAAATTATTGTATATACTGCAACAGTTTCAGTTCAAATATCTTTTTAAGATCTGAGAGAACACAATACTTAAAGCCTGTTTTCAGTCTATCTAAAAATACGGGACTACTTATAAACTTCTCAACCCCATTATTCTTCCAAATTAAAAAAAAAAAAAATCCATCCCATTATGCTGTCTTTAATGTTGGGAGGAAGAGTAAGTTAGAGAGTGATAGCATAGAAGAAGCAAATAGGTTTTATCTCACATGTCAGAACTGTTTAATTAATAATGCCTATCTCAGGGTTGGGTTAAGAAATAGCCAGAGTGTCTTGATTACTTAATGTTGCTTATGGGTGTAGAAAGGAGGGATGGGATGTATTTATATGAGGTTGCACAAAAGGCATTTAGTTTTGGGAATGTTTGCCAAAATGGAAGGCGATTAAGATGTCATTTGCTGCAGACTCAAGCAGTCATTTTGAAACCTGTTTATTTTTCTTTAGTGATCATAAGAATGAGATCAATATAGAAGCACTAAAGGGTAAGTTTGACTCTGAGTCAAGATCAGAGATTGTCATGTAATAAAATACCCAGATTCTCCTTACAAGCACTATCTAGGAAGCTGGCTGAATGAGCTACATTTGTGCACACACGCACACACACACACATACACACGCACACACACACAATCTAATCTTTAATTTACATACATAATATTTAATATATATACATATATACATCTTTAATCAACTAGGGTAATAGTTAAAGTGGCTGCAAATCTGCAAATCCTTGGGCATACTCCTCTGATTGAGGGATTGGACTATGTGTGCTACCCTGAAACCTGAGTGTGTCCCTGAAGTACAAAAAAGAGATATATACAACTGCAGTAGCATGACAGTTAAGAGTTCAGACTGGATCCCAGTCTCTGATCTAACACTGTTGGACTTTGAACAATTTTTTAAATATCACTGTGCTGCTGTTTTTCTTACCTGTAAAATAAGTATAGTGATGGTACCTGTCTAATAAGTTATTGGGAGCTTTAAATGAGATACTATGTGTACAGTGCTTAGAATAGGATCTGGCACTTAGTCAATGCTCAATAAATGGACCATTAGTTTTATTACAATAAGATTAAGCACAGGTGCTTTGGGAGCAAACAAATGGATGATATCCAAGTGATGGTGATAGGAATTCCAAAAAGACTGCATAGGAGAAGTAACTTTTAACCCTAAACCAGCAAAGTAAGGAATAGCGTCTTAAGAAGCAGGAGAATTGTGGGAGGAAGAAGCGTGAATGGGAGGGCAGGGACTTCCAAGCAAAGGAAGCAGTGTACACTGAATCCCAGAGGCAAGAGAGAGCATGGCATCATGCTGGACTTCACTCCAACTTCGGACTCCAACCGATGGTGTCATTTAGTCATTATTTAATTCCTCATGCAGCAAGATGTCATTGACTTTCTACATTCGAGTTTCTACTTACAAAGCTTTCAATCATTTTCATCATTTACTCTAACTCTTCTCTAAATGTCAACTACTCTTCTCCCTAGACAAAGAGACTAAGCTGTTCTTGGCATCCTAACCCAAGTTCAGCAAGCCTCCTGCTCTAGCCTTGTGGTCTGTTTTGGACTCCAGATCTTCAGGACCTGGTTGACTATTCTGTTAGGTTTTTGCATTGATATTTTGGGGACATTTAACCTTGCTAGTCTGGTATGGGTCAGTCCTTGGCAAGTGATGACCTCATCCAGACACCATGCAAACATTTGTGAAAGAAAGCAGAAGAGCTCATTTAATAGCTTAAAAGTCCTGTGGAGGCCTGAAGAGTTGAAAACAGTTAAACACAAGGTAATATTCAGCCTGAGTGGCTGGGTCACTTACTCAAATCAAAACAAATGCTCTTTACAAGATGCCTATCAGTCAGATTCTGATACTTTTCGTAAGAGGGCAAAAGAGGAGGAGAGGATTACGAGTGAAAAGGCATGCCGTGAGAGCAAAAGCCACACAGCTCAATCCAAATTGCACAAAGTATCCTTATAAAAATAAGTCGCTAGTGTGCAAAAGGAGGTAAGAAACTTGGCAACTGATGTGACTATAAACGTCTGATCCTCTTACCACACCCAACTATACAAAAGGACGAGTTCTGGGCTGAAGTCCCAAAGACTTTCCTGGGCATTTACAATAGAACACAGGCATGCAAGAACTCCCCAGCAAAGCCAAGTGGGCAGAGCCAGTCTGCCTTTGGAATGCCCTGTGTAGAGAAAAAGCTTTGCAAGACAGAATTAAATGCAGGCTACCGAGGGAGTTGGGAGCTATGCAGACTTGAGTGAATCACAATCAGAAACAAGGACTAAGTTGTTTAATTTTGAAGAGTTCTCTCCTAATTTTCCCAAATAAATGTCATTTGCAGTGATTCCTGCCCTGAACATTAATATAATAAGCACTCTGACTAATAGAATTCATAGCAGTAATGGAGTATTTTGGTGGCAAATGTATCTAAATATCCATTTCGTAAAATAACATTTGTTAAAATGTAAAAATGGGTAAAAAGAACAAAAGAAAAATGCTGCTTTTCCTCTTGTGTTTGATGGGTTTTTCATTAAGCCTACTACTTATAATGATAAAATGGTCCTTGGGAATTAACAGCCACAGAATTTGTAAAGCATACTTCCAGAGTCTTACAGCTTCACCTCTCCAGTGTTTTTCAGAAAGTAGGATAATGGCAAGACCATTTACAAGGGGAATGACACTCAAATATTCAGAAGTAGACACCTTCCACAGGTGCCTGGATATAATGGAATATAGGGGCTGTGTCCACTTTCCTGCTTGTGACAATGTTCACTCTGTTTAGCAATTCTAGGCAAATGAATATTGCTGTCTGTTTCTCAGTTGGGAAATGGTAGAGAAGACACATGAAATGAAACTAACATTAAATGTCAAGCCTGCATCACTTACAGAAAGAAAGAGCATCACAATGGAGTTTCTTTTGTAAAAAATTTATTCTGAAGACCAATAATAGAAAGGAGCCAACAAATCATAAAGAAAATGCTTCTCATATTGACATAATAAATTATCAGATTCATGGATGAGATAGTGCCCGTTCTGTGCCAGCTCCTAGGCAGGTTTGGGGAAGGTAAAAATTGCTAAGACAGTGACCTGCTCCATTTTATTAAGTGCACAGGCGTTATCAACTGCCCCAGGTTACCCAGGACTGGGAGGGTTTCCCAGTGCTAACACCAGAAAAGTCTCAGGCAAACCAGCCTGCAGAATGGAAGCTAAAGCAAACAGGCTAGGGTTAGTTATGAAAGCGTTTTGTATGCCATGCAATGGGGTTTGGCTTTGGCCTTGTTGGGAATGCTGGGCCTCTGTTTCAACACACAGAATTGTGATTGAAAACTGTGTCCTGGAGGCCAATCAGACGTCATTTCTGCCCATCATTTCTGTTTCTGTCTCATTGCCCAGAAGGGAGACCTTATAGTAAAGTTGGCAACAGAGGAGTATGTGCCGCAGGGTTCCACTTCTCCTGTCCAACCTGTCTCCCCATGCAGGGGTGACCAGGACATCAGGTAACCTTGCCTGATTCCATGACTCCATTTTCCTCCACAATCCACTAGAGCAAAAAGAACAGGTTTTCTTCCCAGTTTCTTTCTGTCAGAGATAGCCACCTGCTAGCTCCTCTTTCCTGAGGTAGCATTCATACTTGGTTGTCCCCTGGAGCTGTGAACTGAGAGTGGCCACTAGGGGTCATGGTTCACAGAGAACGGGAAGTAAAAAAAAATACACACACACACACGAATGTTTATATATGTGTGTATATGTACATATGTTGTGTAGCTATGTATGTATATGAATATATATGTTCTATATATGTATATATGTCTACATATATGTATAGATACATATATACATATATACACACAGTTATTTAATAGTGTCACAATAGTATTTATTTATTTATTTTTGAGACGAAGTCTCTTCCTGTCACCCAGGCTGGAGTGCAATGGCACGATCTCGGCTCACTGCAACCTCTGCCTCCTGGGTTCAAACCATTCTCCTGCCTCAGCCTCCCCAGTAGCTGGGATTACAGGCTACCATGCTCAGCTAAGTTTTGTATTTTTAGTAGAAAGGGGGTTTCACCATGTTGGCCAGGCTGGTCTTGAACTCCTGACCTCATGATCTGCCCATTTCAACCTTCCAAAGTGGTGAAATTACAGGCATGAGCCACAGCGCCTGGCCAATATTATCTCTTACAAGCAAAATTAAACTAGGATAATAAAAATCAGTGGTTGTTTCCAGGGCAGATGCTGACTGGGGAGGAGTATTAATGAATGTTATGGGGCAATAAAAATATTCCATATCTTGAGGGCATGTGGGTTACATGGGTATGTGGATTTGTGAAAACTCACTGAACTGTATGCTGAGGATGTGCGCATTTCACTGCAAATAAATTACACCTCACTAAGAAAGACTTTTTAAAAGAGAAAAAATTAACTCTGTTGCTCTTCTAAATGTTCTTCTAATTAAGTCTTTGAATATATTCATGTTTATCGCCTTAGGGTAAATTGCTAAAGTGGAATTTGGGAGCCAAAAAAGATATGTATACTTTTAGGGGTTTTGTTAAATTTTGAAAATTGTCTCTCAGAAAGGTTCTTTCCTGTTTAGACTTCACTAAAATTGATTGAAAATGGACATCAGGATTTACCTGCTGTGGTTTGATCTGTTATTTATACAAATACAAATGGAGTAAGTTACCCAGAAATGCAAATATAACAAATAGATTATTTAAGAATTACTAATCATATATATTTTTTTCATTTTTGAGATGGAGTGTAGCTCTGTTGTGCAGGCTCCTGGCCTCAAGTGATCCTCCCCCCTCAGCCTCCTAAAGTGCTGGGATTACAGGCATGAGCCACCGCACCTGGCTGAATCTCAGAACTTTAATCCTTCACGTTCAGAAACCTGTACACAGAGCTGCCGAACTGCTACACCCCAGCACGGGTGGCAGATTTAAGCATGAGCTCCTCTGCTGTCCCTTTCCCAGTGTCTGGTGGAAGTGCTAATGACAGGGAAAGGGACACCAGCAGGAGGGACAGGGGAGGCAAGAAAGAGCCACTGGATGGTGCAAAAGGCAATAATTAGCTCTTGGATAATCACAATTTGAAATAACTTGAATCCAAGTAATTTTAAAGGCAGCTTTCTTGACGGATAAACTTTCTAAACAGAAAGTAGGGAGAGAAGGGCAACCAGGGCTAAAAGCAAAAGACTGTGAACACTTCTGCAGCCCAGACTCCTACATCGGTCGGTATCACAGAGTTCATCTTTCTTCCCTCTCCCACCGCCACAGTGGACCTGAGCATTGATGGTGCAGACGATCATGCAGTCACATAATTACTGGAAATTATGTTGAAAAAGCCAGGGAGAAACCAGTGTCATCTCATACCGCTGGTTTGCTTTAGGAGAAGCTGGCATGAAGCAGCATCCCCCCAGTAGGCAGCAGCCTTCATCTTGGCATAAACCTGTGGAATCAAATGCTTCTGCTTGTTCCTGGCTGGTTCACACCCTCTCCTCTCCTTCCAGAAGGAATTAGCCCAGCTCTGACTAGGTGCTATGCTGTTCCATATGGACCACCTCACAAAGGAGACAAAAAATGTCATACTCAGCATTAAAGCAGGGGCTCACACTGCTATCTTGCGACCTTCGCAACCTCAATCTGAAATGAAGCTTCCTTATTCTGTATACAGCACTGTCCGTGGATTGCAAAAGCGGGTAGATCAGATTTTCCCCCCTCTAGCCATCTCTTTTCAGTTTCAAAACCCTTCTTAAATAGAATTGAGTGAAAAGAAAATGCTGGTTTGCTCTTTTTCTTGGGTGGGGGAGCGAGAAGATGAAGGTCTTTGGAAACCAGTTCAGACAAGTTTGAATACAATTAAACAAGGGGCTCCTATCTGCCTGCCATCCGCAATTTTCAGATTTCCTTTCTAAGCCTTGTGTTGCTTAGTGCCCACCGATGTGAATAGACTGGAATAGAGATGGAAAGCCAGGAAGATCTGTTACTTTCTGGTAATGCCCAGGAAATTCTTAGAAAAGCCACTATGGTATCAGAGTACTCTCAATGAATATGTATTGACCTTGAAAACCATTTTAAAAATCTATACTTACCAGCAATAATATTGATGCCTTATTAGTTAAAAAAGTTATCTGGCCTGCTGTAAAAAAAATTATGTGAGTTTAAATTCCTTCTCAGTCTTTACAAGGTCAGACTCACAAGGTACAAGGAAGAGAAAGAAGTCTGACTCTAAAGCTCACCGACCCATGAAGGGATTAGCTTCCTGAATGTCCCCGGGTACTGTTGCTTCCCTGAATAGAATAAGAGAATTAAGGCACCTGCTTTGACCAATATGACTAGGGCCTACCAATGAGTAGATTTTAAAAAATCGATTGTACACCCCTTGTGTTCAAGCCACTAGACCATCCACTTCATCAGTGTAGACTGATTCTTTGTGCTTAAAGATGGTGTTACCAGTTATTGTTTATTCCTATCATGTGACAGGCAATGCTAACACAACGATCAGTTGTTAAAAACATGGTAAAAAAGAATGAAGATTTCTGAAACAGGCCTGGGTTTGAGCCCCTATCCAATTTCCTTATCCGCTCTACGGCCATCAGTTTGAATCTTAGTTCCCTTGCTTGTGACTCCAGGATAAAAATCCCAAATCTGCTTTACAGAGTTGTTGGAGTCATAAAAATGGCCACAGATCATTGTTCACTGGCTTTTCTATCCACCCTAGAACTCCAGCACACTCAAATTTCTCCGAAAATAGTTTGGAAGCCCCCAGGAGAAGGGACCCACCTGTGGTTCTTAACCTCTTGGTTTCCCCATGACATCCACTGTCTTCTGCCTCTTCTGCTGCTGCCAGCATCAAAGGCATGATGCTATGCCACTGTTCCCTGCTGAAAGCATCACCGTGGCTTATGATACTCACATGATATTCACAGTGCACCTACTTTGTGCCTAGAGTTGTACTCAGCACTGGGGAAACAGGAGCAAGCAAGATAGGCAGGGTCCAGCTCACCTGGATACCCTTGTGGCTGATATTTGCATATGCAAATGCACTGCAAACACACGTGCATAGGCCGCATATGTATACATACATGCATGCACATACACTGCTGCTCACCATAGTGGCACTACATGGCTTGATGTCCAGGGCTTTGATAATGGGCCACGGGCAAAGTTTCTGCCATTGGAAACTCTCTTGCCTTGGAGCTCCATTTTTATTTCCTCCTTTTACTGGCTGATCATGAAGGTGACAGCACAGGCGCTGCATCCAGGCTCACCTCTCCACTGTGTTCAACCTCAGCCTGGGGCCTCCATGCTCTACTCCTGTGAGACAAGATGCAGAGAGAAGACTCCTTCCTATGGACTCCCCCAGCCACATGGGGCTCCAGGTGAGCTGGCCCCTGCCTAACTTGCTGGCTCGTTTCCCCAGTGCCAAGTACAATTCCAGGCACAAAGTAGGTGCACTGTGAATATGTGCAGAAGAAATGACTGGAGTTGGTCACCTCCTTTCCTTGATGTATCACAAAGTACAAGGATATGAATGGAATCACGGGGTGTTACAAGACTCACTCCATCTTGCTGTGTTCAAAAAACAACCAGGGCATACTTGGATTTCAGTAAAGCTTATCATAGAAACGGTTGGATTTCAGTTTGTGGGATGATTCACTTTTTGCCCTCCTTTGCTGCCCTTTACACCCTTACTTTGCCTTGAATACATTATTACTCTTGGATCTGAACCCCTTACTAACGCTTTTATCTCCTGACAAACCACAGCAGTACGCCATACCTCAACATGTTGTCTGTGCTTTTGTCCCATCTGTCTAGAGTGACTTTGCCCCATTTTTATGCCAAGTGAAATTTTACTCATTTTTTGAAGGCTCACCTCCATGGAACTTTCTCTAACACTTTTCACCTCTCATTCCCTTTAGGACAGTAAACGGTCCCTCTGTGTTCCCACATTTGTGTGTTTACTTGGCTAGTGGAATGCTAGTTATCTGTTAATTATTGATGTGTTTGTTTCACTTGCCAGATTGTAAGTTCCCCAAGAGTAGGAAGCAGATTTTATAAACCACTATCGCCAGAACCTAGCACATGATAGATATCTCTATAACTGTGCATCACAAGAATATCTTTGAAAATTGTAAATTAAAGAGCAATATAAACATATTTGACTCATCCTCTCCTCTCTACCTCTACTGTGCACCTCATACACACACACACACACACACACACACACAGACCGCTCACATGCACACACATATACAAACACAGACTGCTAACACACACACACATGCTAGCGAGCTTTCTTTTAAAAGCCTATAATGTATTTGGTTTTACCATGGCCATTGTGTGTGCCCAGAATATTACAGTTCCAGTGGGTACATGGGTTCGTCTGCTCTCAGGTGAGCATTTCACATTCTCTTTACTGTGGAGTGGCTCTGCTTTTATCTCTGCGTTTACAATTAGAACAGCTGCATCTTCACATCTCAAAATCCCATTTCTCCTTTTTCAAATTTGTTGTAGAAGAAATAGACAAAGAGTAGTTCAAATTAAGGGAATGCATTTGGCACCTGCTAAAGACTAAATGTTTATGTTCCCCCAAAATTCATATGTTGAAATCCCCAATGTGATGGTAATAGGAGGTGGGGTCTTCTCATAAATAGAATTGTGCCATCATCAAAGAGACCTGCGATAGCTCCTTCACTCTTTCTGCCATGTGAGAGGCACAGCAAGAAGACAACTCTCTATGGCCCAGGAATGGCCCTTAGCAGACTCCAAATATGCTGCCACCTTGATCTTGGACTTTCCAGCCTCCAGAACTGTCATAAATAAATTTTCGTTGTTTATAAGCCACCTAGCCTAAGATATCTTGTTATACTCACAAAAATGGACTAAGACAACATTAGATAGGAAATAAAAAGAATTCAGAAGTTTGGACCAACCAATGTTCAACTATTAGACTAGATCAAGCTTGTCCCATCCACAGCCCATGGACTGCATGTGGCCCAGGATGGTTTTGAATGTGACCCAAAGCAAATTCATAAACTTTCGTAAAAGATTATGAGTTTTTGTAATTTTTTTTCTTAGCTCATCAGCTATTGTTAATCATAGTGTATTTTACATGTTGCTCAAGGCAGTTCTTCTTCCAATGTGGCCCAAGGAAACCAAAAGATTAAATATCCTTGGACTAGATCACTCTAGATAATCCAGAGGTTAAGAAATGAGAAATTTGGGAGCTAGTGAACTTTCACAGAAGATAAGCTTCAACTTCTCTTGCACAGGTATTTCTGTACCAATGACATTTAAAGTGCATATTCAATGGGCTTACATACTCATTCCTATCACCATGCAGTGGGAGTATTCACATATTGGGTTTTATACAAATCTAAATGGTATATTAGCAGTAATAACATTATTGTGTCTTTTTTGCTGTTATGACACACAAATCATTATCATATAGGTAAATTACCTACTTTTATTAATCATAGTTGACAAATTATTTTCATTCAGAAACAGTAAACTTTTTCTATGAATCCTAATGTACCTCCAAGAGTATGTTATCTTATTTAAGGCTCATCTGATTACACTCAATTCTAGCTCAAGAAGAGGGAAGTTTTAAAAAGGTTAAAAATGGAAAACCTGACAGACATTTGCATACAAGAACCAAAGTGTATCTCTGCTTCATAGGAACAAAAACAAAAAAAATGACAGGAAGGAACCAAGTCTTCCCTCTCCTTTCAGACACCATGCGGTCTTGCTTACTGCATGATTCCTCTCTGGGCACCCTTGGGCTTTTCTCTCTCTCTCTCTTTCTCTCTGTCTTCCAGCTGTCTCAGTAGATTCAGCTTGCACAAAACTTAAGCCTGAGATTGCTTTTGGATTCTAGCTGCAGCCTCTGTGACTACTTTAAACAGTTTGCTGACTTCCCAACACAAAGTTCCCCAAAGAGGAATCTGACTGCAACATAAGTTGTAGAGTACAAGCCAGTTTAAGAATAGTCAGTCATAGGGCCGGGCACAGTGGCTCATGCCTGTAATCCCAACAATTTAGGAGCCTCAAGTGGGCAGATTGCTTGAGCCCAGGAGTTTGAGACCAGCCTGGTAACATGGCAAAATCACATCTCTAATAAAAATACAAAACATGTAGCTGGGCACAAACCTGTAGTCACAGTTACTCAGGAGGCTGAGGTGGGAGGACTGCTTGAACCTGGGAGGTGGAGGTTGCAGTGAGCCAAAATCATGCCACTGTACTCCAGCCTCACAGCCTGGGTGATAGAGTAAGACCCTGACTCCAAAAACACAAAAACAGAATAGTCAGTGGTAGAGTCAAGTTCTCTTCTTTAGTCAAATCAATCACAACCTGGGAAACAGGATGAACTTGGGCAACCCTACTCAGGACGGGCTGTGAGAGGGAAGACTCCTTAAATGAAGTAGAAGCAGAGCTGAGCAGACAGCCCAAGGCATGTCTAGAGCAGCAGTTGCAAACTTCTTCTATTAATGGCCAGAGAGCAAATATTGTAGGGAATTTTTGGCCACATGGTCTCTGTACAGCTACTAAATTCTGTCATGTACGGTGCAAAAGCAACTGCAAACAATATGCCAACAAATGAGCGTGTCTGTGTTCCAATAAAACTTCATAGAAACAGCTGGCAGGCTGGACCTGGCCCATAGATCGTAGTTTGTTAATCTCTGCTCTAAATTATTATAGGGATTTTCATAGTGATATTTAGCAGTAACACAATAACAGTCAAGAGCATCAAAATTTTTTCTCTCAATAAAAAACTTTTTATTACAAAAGATCACATGTTCCACATAGAAAATTCAAATATGTTGAATATATATTAATATATAATATATAAATATATAAGTATTATGTATTAATATATAACACATATATTAATATATATAATTTTATATGAATTATACAATGTTATATAATTTTATATAATATATAATATTAAAATATATATATTTTTTGGAGAGAGGGTATGGCTCTGCTACCCAAGCAGAAGTCCAGTGGTGTGATCTTGGCTCACTGCAACCTTCACCTCCTTGGCTCAAACAATCCTCCTGCCTCTGCCTCCCAAGTAACTGGGACTATAGATGTGCACCACCATGCCTGGATAATTTTTTTTTTATGGACATAGGTTTTCACCATACTACCTAGGCTGTTCTTAAACTCCTGAGCTCAAGCAATCTGCCCCCCTCGGTCTCCCAGAATGTTGGGACTACAGGCATGAGCCACCACACCTGGCCAAAAATAAATATATTTAATCTAACTAATCAGAAAATAAAACATAGCTCATATTCCAGTCTTTTTCCTGTGTTTTGTAAGTAACTGGATTTATACATACTGTTTTAGATGCTATCATCCTCACATAAAATATAGTAAACACTTTCTCTTGTCATTTAGCATTATACAAATATCATTACTAATAGATGTAAGGCAGTAATATGCTGGTA
Organism: Sapajus apella; assembly: GCF_009761245.1. Lineage (NCBI taxonomy): Eukaryota > Metazoa > Chordata > Mammalia > Primates > Cebidae > Sapajus > Sapajus apella. The sequence continues at coordinate 6,068,981 of NW_022436969.1, read as the reverse complement.
GATATTTAAGAACCAGGTCTCCAAGGGATAAAACCAGCCTGAATTTGTAGCATTTTCTGATTTCCATGGTGTAAATATTCCCACCATGGTTGATTTCAGGCTACTAACAGTCCAACAACTGCCTTGCAAAATTTCTGAAGTTTTAACAGTTGACACTTGCAAGCCAGTATGAGCCAGCTCCAGCAAATTGCTGAAAGTGTTCCATATGTAGACAATAAATTATTCAACCAACGTCCCATTGTAGGGCATGTAGGCTATTTTCACATTTTGCTATTAGTGACAGTAATGCAACAAACATAGGGAAATAACACCCCTGATTGTCGATTTCCTCCTGATAGCTTCCTAAAATTGCAGTTTCTGAGTCAAAACTATGTAGCATTTAAGCTTTTAAAATGTTTTTTCAAATGCCCATGTAAAAACTTGTTTTTGCTTTTGTCCTCTGTAGTAGTAAATGAGAATCTTTGTTTCTCTGAAATCCTAGCTGTATTAGTCTGTTCTCATGCTGCTAATGAAGATATCTGAGAGTGGATAATTTATAAAGGAAAGAAGTTTAATTGACTCACAGTTCCACATTGCTGGGGAGGCCTCAGGAAACTTACAATCATGGCAGAAGGTACCTCATCACAGGGTGGCAGGAGAGAGAATGAGTACCCAGCAAAGGAAGGAGCTCCTTACAGAACCATCAGATATTGTGAGAACTAACACTACCACAAGAAAAGGATGATTCAATTATCTCCATCTGGTCCCTCCCATGACACATGGGGATTATGGGAACTACAATTCAAGGTGAGATTTGGGTGGGGACATAACCAAACCATATCATTCTACCCTGGCTCCTCCTAAATCTCATGTTCTCATAATTCAAAACACAATCATGCCCTTCCAACAGTCCCCCATAGTCTTCACTCATTCTAATATTAACTGAAAAGTCCAAGTCCAAAGTCTCATCTAAGACAAGGCAAATCCCTTCCACCTATAGGCCTATAAAATCAAAAGCAAGTTAGTTACTTCCTAGATACAATGGGGGTACACCCATTTCAAATGGGAGAAATTGATAAAACAAAGGGGCTACAAGGCCCCATGCAAGTTTAAAATCTAATAAGGCAGTCATTAAACCTTGAAGTTCCAAAATGATCTCCTTTGACTCCATGTCTCACATTCAGGTCATGCTGATGCAAAAGGTGGACCCCATGGCCTTGGGCAGCTCCACCCCTGTGGCTCTGCAGGGTACAGCCCCACTCCTGGCTGCTTTCATGGGCCGGCATTGAGTGTCTGTGGCTTTTACAGGCACACAGTGCATGCTGTAGATAGATCTACCATTCTGGAGTCTGGAGGATGGTGGCCCTCTTCTCAGAGATCCACTAGGCAGTGCCCCAGCGGGGACTCTGTGTAGGAGCTCCCACCTCACATTTCCCTCCTGTACTGCCCTAGCAAATGTTCTCTATGAGTACTCCATCCATGTAGCAAACTTCTGCCTGGACATCCAGACATTTCCAAACATCCTCTGAAATCCAAGTGGAGGTCCCCAAACCTCAAATCTTGACTTCTGTATACCCACAGCCCAACATCACATGGAAGCTGGCAAGGCTTGGGGCTTGCATCCTCTGAAGCAACAGCCTGAGTTGTACATTGGGCCCTTTTAGCCATGGCTGGAGCAGCTGGGACACAGGGCACCAAACCCCAATGTTTCACATGGCAGAGGGGCTTTGGATCTGGCCCAGAAAACCATTTTTCCCTCCTAAGCCTGTGATGGGAAGGGCTGCTGTGAAAGTCTGATAAGCCCTGGAGACGTTTTCCCCATTTTTTTTTTGGTGATTATCAGCTCCTTGTTACTTAGGCAAATTTCTGCAGCAGGCTTGAATTTCTCCCCAGAAAATGGATCTTTCTTTTCTATTGCATCATCAAACTGCAAATTTTCCAAACTTTCATGCTCTGCTTCCTCCTGAATGCCTTGCCACTTAGAAATTTCTTCCACCAAATACCCTAAATCATCTCTGTCAAGTTCAAAGTTCCACAGATCTCTAGGACAGGAGCAAAATGCTGCCAGTCTCTGGTAAAGTATAGCAAGAGTCACCTTCGCTCCAGTGCCCAACAAATTCCTCCTCTCCATCTGAGCCCACCTGAGCATGGACTTCTTTGCCTATATCACTATCAGCATTTTGGTCAAAGCAACTTAACCAGTCTCTAAGAAGTTTCAAACTTTCCCACAACTTCCTGTCTTCTGAGGCCCAAGGCTCTGGGAAGTTCAAAACTTTCCCACATTTTCTGTCTTCCTCTGAGCCCTATAAACTGTTCCAACTTCTGCCTGTTACCCACGTCCAAAGTCACTATCACATTTTAGAGTATCCTTACAGCAGTGCCTCACTCTCCCAGTACCAATTTACTATATTAGTTCATTTTCATGCTGCAAATAAAGACACACCTGAGACTGGGTAATTTATAAAGGAAAGAGTTCCACATGGCTAGAAAGGCCTTGGGACCTTACAGTAATGATAAAGGCACCTCTTCACAGGGTGGTAGGAGAATGAGTGTCCCACAAAGGGGGAAGTTCCTTATAAAAGCATCAGATCTCATGAGAACTAACTCACTAGCATGAGAACAGGATAGGGGAAACTGCCCCCATGATTCAGTTATCTCCACCTGGTCCCTCCCACAACACATGGGAATTATGGGAACTATAATTCAAGGTGAGATTTGGGTGGGAACACAGCAAAACCATATCACTTGCCACAACTGGATACTGAGAATTATTATTCACCAATGTGATAAACTCCAAAGGGCATCTTAAATTTAAACGTTAAATTTTTTTTTAATTTTTAAATTTCTATGTATTTATTTTATTGTAAGACAATTTTTTCATATATTGATTGGCTAATTATATTCTTTTGTGTAACTTTTATTCAAGCTTATTGTCATTTTTTTTTAGTAGGTTGTTTATGCCTATACTATTTGGGATATGACCACTTTTTCTATTGCAGTGTTTTTGTTTTTTTGGTTTTTGTTTTTAATTTTTTATTCTGCTAGGCAGTTTTCTTTTAATTTAGTTTCTAAAGGTTTTGATTGTGAAAGTTTTGCATTTATATGTAGTTGACACTATCAATTTTTTCCTTTTCATTTCTGCCTTTGATGTTGTGCTTAGAAAGGCCTTCCTCATTCTCAAGAATCTAATAATTTCCTAATACATTTTTCTTTCTTCATTGTACAGCTAGTGCTCGACTTACGACCACGATTGGTTCTGACAGACTGGTCATAACACGATTTGGTCCTAAGTTGAGTAGGCTATATGTACAGTATTGTGAAATGTTATAAAAATCTTTAAGTCATATTTTATCAAAATTTTCTTTTATTATTGTTATATATCATAATTTTCTTTGTTCATTTTATGCCATTTGTATCATCTCTACACCATTTTGTTTCTTATTTTTACTTTCGTCAGGTTTAAGTAAAACACTGCATTACCAGTACAACTGGCTTAATATTTGCAAAACATACAAAATTACAAAATACAGGTGCATACAAAAATACAAAATACAGGTGTAAAAAATACCATAGGAAACATTTTCCCAATTGCAAAACATATCAAAATATATAAACATGTACGAAACATTTTATTGGCTTGGCAACGTTTGCGCTGCCAGACGCGGAGCAGTCATGGCTAGCGATTGTGGTCATAAAGTCGAATGGTCGTAAGTTGCATAGGTCGTAAGTCGATCAATACCTGTAGTTGAATATTCACTTCTTTTGGAACTAACCTGGCATGTGGGGTAGTGATCGAGCTGGTTAAAAACCAATTACTGAACAATTACTTTTTAATAGAATATTTAGGAATATATTCTTTATTATATATAATTTCTTACATAAATTGAAAAATAAATTTTATTGTGCATATTTGACGTTTACCACATCATGTTATAAGATATATACATAGAGATTGTAAAATGGTTACAATCATGAAGCAAATTAACCTACCTCTCATCTCACACAGTTACTTTTTCCTTTTGGCAAAAGTAGCTAAAATCTACTTATTTAACAAAAGTTCCTAATCCAGTATAAATTAACTGTAGTCCTCATTTTGTACATGAGATGTCTAGGCTTGTTTATTCTACATATCTCCTACTTTACATCCTTTGACCTATAGATCCCCATTTTCCCACTTCTCCCCACCTCTATCCCACCTCTTGGTAACCACTGTTTTATTCTCTATTTCTGTATATTTGACATCTTTTCTGTTTCTTAGATTCCATTTGTAAGTGAAATCATGCAATATTTTTCTTTCTCTGTGTGGTTTATTTCATTTAGTGTAATATCCTCCAGGTTCATTCATATTACGGCAATTGGTATTTAAGACTGAATAATATTCCACTGCATATATACATTTTCTTTATCCATTAATCAATGGACAGATACTTAAGTTATTTCTATATCTTAGCTATTGTGAATAATGCTGCAGTAAACATGGGAGTGCAGATATTTTTATGAGGCAGTGATTTTATTTTCTTTGGGTATATGCTCAGAAGAGCATTTGCTTGGTCGTATGGTAGTTCTATATTTAATTTCTTCAGAAACTTCCATATTATTTTTCCATAATGACTTTACCCATCTACATTCCCACTGACAGGGTGCTAGATTTTCTTTCTCCATACCCTTCCCAACAATTGTTATCTCTTATCTTTTTGATAATAGCCATCCTAACAGGTGTGAAGTGATATCTCATAGTGGTTTTAATTTGCATTTTCCTGATGATTAGTGATGCTGAGAATCTTTTCATATAGCTGTTGACCATTTTTATGTCTTATTTTCTTTATAGAAATGTCTATTCAAGTTCTTTGCCCATTTTTGATTTGGGTTATTTATTTTTCCACCATTGAGTTATAAGCATTCTTTACAGATTTTGGCTATACACCCATGATCAGATATGTGGTTTGAAAATATTTTTTCCCAGTCTGCAGGTTGCCTTTTTATTTTTTGATTGTTTCCTTTGATGGCCAGAAGCTTTTCAGTTAGATATAGTCACATTTATTTGTTTTTGCTTTTGTAGCCTGAGCTTTTGGTGTGATATCCAAAAAAATCATTGCCAAGGCCAGTGTCAAGGAGCTTTTCTCTTGTGTTCTCTTTTAAAAGTTTTATGGTTTTCATATATTACATTTAGGTTTTTTATCCATTTTGATTTTATTTTTCTGTCTAGGGTAAGATAAAGGCCCAGTTTTATTCTTTTTTATGTGGAAATCCAGTTTTCCAAACACTATTTATTGAAAAGACTATCCTTTTCCCATTGTGTCCTTTTGATAACCTTGTCAACAATTTGTTCACTGTTTATGTTTGGACTTATTTCTGGGTGCTCTATTCTATTCTTTTGGTGTTTCTGTTTTTATGCCAGTATTATACTGTTTTAATTACTATAGGTTTGTAGTATAATTTTAAATTGGGTTTTATGATATTTTCAACTTTGTCTTTTCAGTATTGCTTTGGGTATTCAGGGTTTTCTGTGGTTACATAATTTTAAGATATTTTCTATTTCTATGAAAAATACCATTAGGATTCTGGTAGGGATTGCATTTTATCTGTATATTGCCTGGGTTGTATGGGCATTTACCAATATTAATTTTTCCAATCCATATACACAAGGTATCTATCTTTTTATTTATTTTTGTCTTCTTCAAAAACTGATGAAAGAAATTCATCAGTTTTCAGGGTACAAATCTTTCCCTTCCTTGGTTAAATATTTTTGATGTTACAATGGGATTTTTAACAAATTTTTGTTTTTCAGCTAGGTCATTATTTGTGTGTGTATAGAAACACTACTAATTTTTTATATTGATTTTTTATCCTGCAGTTTTACTGAATTCACTAGTTCTTTTACTTTTTGTGGCATCTTTGGGGTTTTCTTCATGTAGGAATGTGTCATGTGTAAATAGAGATAATTTTACATTTTCATTTCTGATTTTGATTACTTTTATCTTTTTCTTGTCTCATTACTCTTGCTAGTACTTCCAGTACTATGTTGAACAGAAGTGAGGAGAGTGGGCAACCCTGGCTTATACTGGATCTTAATGGAAAAACTATCAGTTGTTCCCTGTGATTACAATGTTAGGCGTGTGTGTGTGTGTATGTGTGTGTGTTTTAATAAATGGTCTTTATTTAAAGAAAGAGACATTTTCCTTCTATACCTAAGCTGTTAAGAGTTTTTATCAAGAAATAATTTTGAACTTTGTAAAAAAATTTTTTGGGTCAATTTAGATAATCATGTCATTTTAATCTTTCATTCTATTAATGTGGCATATCACATTGATTAATGTGCATATACTAAACTAATCTGCATGCCATAGATAAATCCCACTTAGTCATAATGTGTAATCCTTTTGATGTGTTGTTGAATTCAGTTTGCTAATATTTTATTGAAGGTTTTAGCATCATATTTCATCAGAGATCCTGATCTGTAGTTTTCTTTCTTTGCAGTGTCTTTATCTGGCTTGGGTACCAAGATGATACTGGTCCTGTAAAATATGTTTGGAAATACTCCCACTACTTCCTCTAGCTCTGTTTTTGTTTGTTTGTTTGTTTGAAGAGTTTATAAAATATTGATAATAATTCTTCTCTGAATGTTTGGTAAAATTCAGCCATTAAGCCATCTGGTCCTGGTCTTTTCTTATTGGAAAGTTTTTAAGTATCTGGACTTTATTTGGTATTGGTCTGTTGAGGTTTTCTATTCCTTTCTGATTCAATCTTGGTAGGTAACATTTTTCTAGAAACTTATTTGCTTTGAGTAGTCCACTCAGTTGACATATAATTGTTTATAATTGTTCCTTATGATCTTTTTAATTTCTGTGGTGTCTGTTGTAAAATCAGGTGTCTGATTTCATGTACTTGAGTATTGTCTCTTTATTTCATATTAGTCTCGCTAGGAGTTTGTCAATTTTGTTTGCTTTTTGAAATATTTAACTCTTGGTTTTATTTTTTCTGGATTTTTTGTTCTCTATTTGATTTATTTCTGTTGTTTATGATTTCCTTTTTTTTGTTAGCTTTGATTATGATTTGTTTTTCTAGCTCCTTCAGGCATAGTATTAGGCTATGTATTTGAGATACTTTTTTCCTTTTTAATGTGGGCATTTATTGCTATAAATTTTCCTTTTAGAGTGATTTTTCTGTATCCCATAGGATTTAGTATGTTGTGTTTCCATTGTCATTTGTCAGAGATATTTTTAAAATTCCTGTTCTGATTTCTTTTTTGACTCATTAATTGTTCAGGAGCATATTATTTAATTTATACATATTTGTGAACTTTCTAAGATTTCTTCTCTATTGATACTAAATATTGACCACAATTCATATCATTGTGGTCAGTAACAATACTAGGCATTTTTCAATCTTGAATTCTTAAAGACTAGTTTTGTGGTCTAACACATAGTCTCTCCTGGAGAATGTTCCATGTGCACTAGATAGGAATATGCATTCTGCTGCTGTTGGATGGAAAGGTCTGCATATGTCAGTAAGGTCCATTTGGTATTAAGTGCAGTTCAAGCCCAGTATCTACCTGTTAATTTTTAGTCTAGTTGATCTATCCATTATTGAAAGTGGGGTACTATTACTAATACAACAGTACTATTATTGTATTGATAGTTATCTCTATCCTCATGTCTATTTATATATACATGTTCTTCAATGTTGGATAAATATAAAATTTCAATTGCTGTATCTTCTTGATAAATTGACTCCTTTATTATTAAATTATTTATTATAATTAATTTATTATAAATAAATAGTAAATAGTAAAACCTTTTTTGTCTCTTGTGAAAGTTTTTGACTTAAAGTCTATTTTATCTGATATCAGTACAGCCACTCCAACTCTCTTTTGGGTACTATTTACATAAAATTTCTTCTTCCATCCCTTCACTTACAGTCTCTGAGTATCTTTTAAGCTAAAATTGGTCTTTTGTACGCTGTATATAATTGAATCTTGTTTTTTAATCCATTAAGCTATTATGTGTCTTTTGATTGGAATGTTAATCCATTTATATTCAATATTATTTTTGATAGATAAAGACTTTCTCCTGACATTTTATTATTGTTTTCTGATTGTTTGGCATATCTTCTGTTCATTTTTCCCTCTCTTGTTGTCTACCTTTGTGGTTTGATATTTTTCTGTAGTGCTAAACTTTAATTCTTTTCTCTTTCTCATTTGTGTATCTGCTATAGCTTTTTGTTTTGTGGTTATTATGAGACTTACCTAAAATATCTTATAGTTGTAATAGGCTATTTTTAGCCACTCACAACAAAACTTTGGTTGCATACAGATTACCCTCCTGTTACCATTTACACCATTGTATATTGTTTATTCTTCAATAACTTATTACAGCCATATATATATATATGTGTGTGTGTGTGTGTGTGTGTGTGTGTATATATATATATATATATATATATATATATATATATACATACATTTTTTTTTATTTTACCAATTTGACTTTTAGCATTCATACTTGAGATGTGAAAGATTTGGGCATGTGCCCGTGGTCCAAGCTACTGGGGAGTCTGAGTTGGGAGGATTGCTTGTGCCCAGAAGACAAAGGTTGCAGTGAACTGAGATCACATCACTGAGTTCCAGTCTAGGTGACAGAGGAAGATCTTGTCTCAGAAAAAAAAAAAAAAAAAAGTTTACACACCACCATTACAATGATGGAGTATTCTGAATTTGACTATGTATTTGCTTCTACCAGTGTTTTGTACTTTTACATGTTTTCTTGTACTGATTATCATCTTTTTATTTCTGGTTGAAGAATTCCTTTAAGCATTTCTAACAAGGCAGGTCTAGTGATGATACATTTCTTCAGCTTTTATTTGTCTGAGAAAGACTATTTTTCCTTGATTTCTGATGAACAGTTTTGTTAGATATATTATTCTTGGCTATGAGGTTTTGAGGGTTTTTTTCTTTTTTTCTTCGGAACTTTGAATATATCATCCTGCTCTTTCCTGGCCTGCAAGGTTTCTGCTGAGACATCCACAGATAGTCTAACAGGGTTTCCATGTATGTCAATTGATACTTTACTGCTTGTAAAATTATTTCTTTGTTGATGACTTTTGACATTTTTATTTATAATATACCTCTGCAGAACTTGTTTAGGTTGATCCTGTTTGAGGCTTTTGAAATTCATGGATTTGTATATCTATGTCTCTCCCAAGGTCTGTGAGTTTTCAGCAATTAATTTGTTAATAAGCTTTCTATGGCTTTCTCCATCTCTTCTCATTGTGGAACCCTCATAATGTGAGCATCCATTTGCTTTATAGTGTCCTATACATAGCATAGGCTTTCTTCACTCTCTTATTTTTTTAAATTTTGTCCTTTGACTGAACTATTTCAAAAGACCTGTCTTCAAGTTTACACATTCTATTTTCTGCTTGATCTTTCTTCTACTGTTGACATTTTCTACTACACATTATATTTCATTTATTGAGTTCTTCAGCTTCCAGATTTCTGTTTGGTTCTTTTTAATGATATCTAATTCTGTTGAATTTATCATTCAGATCATGAATTGTTTTCCTGATTTCATATAATTTTCTTTTTGCCTTCTCTTGTATCTCACTGAATTTCCTTATGATAATTATTTTGAATTCCTCTTTAGGAAATTCATAAATTTTTGTTTCTGTGGAGAGTCAGTTGTTGGAAAATTATTATGTCTCTCTGGTGGTGTCATATTTCTGCTTTTTCATATTTCTTTTGTCCCTGCATTGATGTCTGTGTATCTGGCTTTCACCTCTTCCAAATGTATAGAGCAGCTTTCATAGAGAAAGTGTTTCACCTGCACATAGCCCCTAGGGTGTTGATGTGGCAGAGTGTGTGGATTCTGATTCAGGAAGGGTGCAGTAGTATAGTCTTCAGCCAGCTTCTTCAGCTGTGATCAAATGTCATCAATGACTGCAACTACTTCAATAGCCTAGGTCATACGAGTTTGTGGCAGCAATGGTGGCAGCATAGGTTTTTGGTGGCAAGGACTTTAGAGGTCTGTCTGTTCTTGTTTTCCTCACAGTGGAGAGACATCACTGGGGAAATCCCTCTTGATGTAAGGTCCGAGACAGCTCACAAGCAGCCACAGCAGTGTTGTGTTCCAGGGAACAGATGCCCAGCGTGGCTGTGGAACTAGGGTCTTAGGCTCAGTATCCTGCTAAACTACTATGGTATCTATGACATGGGTGCAAGGTCACTCTCTCAGGCACAGGTGAATGCAGCTCTTCTATAAAGCTAGGGGCTGTGACTGTGAGGCACTCCCAGGTAGCTTGGACCCAGGAGGCAGGGATGTAGTTGTGACTTTGATCCTGAGGGTGAGAATGCAGCACTGGCACAGACTGAAGAAGAAGGAATATTCCAAAGGCTCAGGTCTGGGGAATCAGAAACAGCTGCCATTCAGGTCACAGAGCCAACAGGGCACTGTGACAACTTGGGTCCCCAGAGAGGAGGGACAGTGTAGTGGTATCTCTGGACTCTGGGGTGGTACAACACAGAAATGGTCTAGGTTCTGCAAGGCTGGGTATAGTGGCCACAGGGATCCAGGAATCGTGGGATGGAGTTGTGGCTCGGTCTCTATGTTATGGGGAGTGGCACAAGGATAACACCACTCCCTAGTGAGGTAGGACACCTCCGCAGACAAGACTCCAGAGAGCTAGCCCAGATCCCATAAAGTAGGGCACTGGAATAATTTGGCCCAGAGGGTAGTATGGTAAAACCCAGCCAAAACTCTGTCTCCCTGCAGGTAGAGTGCCCCATCAGCTGAGGTACCTAAGAGCATAGGTTCTCTACTAGGCTGGGTCTCCTGAGAGTCAGTACACAAGTTGGCTCAGGCTCCAAGAAAGTGGCAGTTCTCCACTGGGCTGGTGCTCCTGGTCCCCTGAGAAGCAGAGTGGTGTCTCATGGGCTTGGGCACCATATCACAGATGCTCCCCTAAGCTGAAGTGTGGATTCTTGTGAGGGATGGGCACTGGGCTGGTTTAGACCAGATGAGGAAGGGGATGGCAGGGGAAGATGCTCCATTGGGCATAAGCTCCAGGTTGGTAGGGAGAAAGCCCAGTCAGAACTTGACTGGGGGAAATGAAGTCCTTCTGAGGCAGCTTGACCCAGAGGTAGCGAGCTGTAGCAGTGCAGCTGGAGAATAGTATACTACTGTATGTGTGAAAGCATGGTCCAATGATGGCAGAGCCTCAAGGCCGAAGGAAATACAGTGGCTACTCCTCCCTGGAATGGGATGCAGGGGCATCAGTTTCAAGATGGGAATGTGCCATAGCAGCCTGGGCCATAGGCAGCAGGGCAGAAGGTAAGCTCCTTCTGTGGGGTACTGCAGCTGCATGAACTGAGCCCAAGGCCTGTGACAACTGCAGGATTCTCTAGTAGCAAAGACTGCAGGTGTCCATAGTAGTGATGGGGGCCACAGGGATTCCTGCTTACCTTTCCCACAGAGAGAAGTCCCTCCTGGTTCTGAGCTGACCCCAACTGGGAGAATTGAGTGGCAGAAACCAGGCATTTCCTTCCCTTCTTTATGCTCCACAAGTTTCTGCCATTCCCTTGCTTTACTCCAGTACTCCTTTTGTCCCTCTGGTCAAAATGTAGTGTCATTGCTTTGCTTTTTTTTTTTTTGGAGAGTAGTGGGGACAATTATTAGGTACCTCTAGTCAGCCATCTTGCTCAATTTCTTATAGACTTTAAAGTATTATCTTTGTGTTCCAGAATGTAATATTTCTATTTAGGTTGATAGTTTAGATACTTATTAAATTTTATGCTCAGAAGTTCCCTTTAATTGAAGGTAGTACAAGATGGTCAAATACCAGCTATGCATTACAATAGTATCATAAAAAGGGGAAAATATGAATAATACTGTAGCCCAGTGAAATCAATTTTATTATTATTTTATGTTTAGAGATGGGGTCTCCTTACGTTGCCCAGGCTGGTCTTGAACTTCTCAGCTCAAGTGATTCTCCTTCCTTGGCCTCCCAAAGTGCTGGGATTACAGGCATGAGCCACTGCACTCAGCCAAAATCAATTTTAATTAAATTATAAGCCTCCCTATTCTGACATCAAGCCCTTTTCTCCATTTTTAAGAAAGTGGTACTTTTTTCCCTGTGTGGTTTTTTCATCCTTGTCTAGAATAAGCAAGACATTTCTAAATCTCTGAACACTTGCAGAAAGAAGCCATGAGGGAAAAATTCCATAAATCGTGTAACTCTTAATCCAACACTACTTTATTCATTTACAAATGTTTAAGTGAAAATTTTTTAAAATTGTACTAAGCAGTATTTAATACTGAGCATGAACAGCCACATACTGCAATAAAATCAGAGATCCCCATTGCCTACAATCTCCTATTTTAAAATTTGTTGTGACCCTATGCAGACTCTATAGCTTCCAGATAAAGAAATAATAACAATAGGTAAGAAAGACCAATACATTCGAGTATGTTGTTCAGCCGCTCAGTGCCCTCGTTTCTTCATCTGTAAAATGGAAATAATGATACCTTGGGGTCACAGTGAGAAATGAATCCATTACTCTGTATAGATAAGTATCTAGCAAAACCCATAGTATTAAAAAAGTACTCATTAAATGTTATTTCTTTTCCATCTCCTCCTTAACTACAACTGCATGTTTCTGGAAGTCTTGGGGTAAATTGCCCCTTCTCTTATTATCAGAAGCATTACAGAGAAGGGCATATGCCTGCTCCCCTGGTAATTCCATGTAATATCTTACTCTCATGACAATTTGCTCAACCTCTTCCGTGTTGTTTGTGTATCCCCAGACAGAGCTGTGCACTTAGGAGGCTTGTCATAACTCATTTCTATTTTAAAAAAATATTCACACACTGAAATTTACACTTCGTGGTATGAGTGTTGACAATGTATCAAGTTGTGTGTTCACCACCACAGTCATGATAAAACATTGTTCTACTACCCCAAAACTCCCTGGCACTGCTCCTTTGTACTCGGCCCCACCTTCCATCTCAATCTCTGGACACTGACCTGCACTCTCTACCTACGGATTTTCTTTTTCCAAAATGTTATACAAATGGAATCATACGTTATCTAGCCTTTCAGATGGCTTCTCTCATGTGACAAATTATTATTATTATTTTTTTTGACAAATTATTTGGGATTTATCAATGCTGTTACGTCTATTAATAGCTCCTCTTTTTGATTGGCAGAGGAATAGTATATGCTACTGTATGCATGTACCCAGGTTTATCCACTCACCAGTCAAAAGATATTTAAGTTGTTTCCAGTTCTTAATGGTTAGTTGCTATAAACAATTCAACACAGGTTTTTGTGAAGCCATAAGTTTTTCTCATGAGTAAATACCTAGATGTGTTTCCATATCACAAAGTAAATGTATGCATGTTTTTCTTTATAAGAAAGTATCAAATTATTTTCCAAAATGACTATACCACTTTAGTATTCATAACAGCATTATGTAATTGTTTTTCATCCTTGCCAGCTCTCAGTATACTATATTGTCAGGTTGTTTTGTTGGTTTTTTTTTGTTGTTTTGTTTAACATTCTAATAGGTGTATAGTGGTAGCTCACTGTCATTTTGATCTGCATTTCCCTAGTGTTTAATGATTTTTAATATTTTTTAATGTGCGTTTTTGTCATCTGTATATCTTTTTTGGGAAAGTACTGTTCAATGTTTTGTCTATTTCACTGGGTTGTTTATCTTCTTGAATTTGAGAGATTTTTAAAAATATATATTACATAAACAAGCTTTTGTGAGATACATGATTTGTAAAAAGGGACCTGGCGTGTATTTTTATTTTCTTAACATGATATTTGTAGAGTGACAATTTTTAACCTCAATAAAGTCCAATTTATCAAAATTTTTACTTCTGGATCAGGCTTTTGCCATCTAAGAAATTTTTGCTTACACCAAGATTACAAAGATTTTCTTACATTTTATTCCAGAAATTTGAGAATTTTGTTTTATATTTAGATCTGTGATCTAGTTTTAATTTTTGCATAAAGTATGAAGAATGGGCCAATGTTCATTGTTATGTATACTGATGCATCATTTGTTGAGAAGACTATCCTGTTACTATTAAATTGCCTTTACATCTTTGTCAAAAATCAGTTGATTTAAGACTAATCAACTAAAAGTTGATTCGTTTATAAAAGTCCTAATAGTAACTTTTTTTTTTTTGAGACAGAGTTTTATTCAATCACCCAGGCTGGAGTGCAGTGGTACAATCACTGTTCACTGTAGCCTTGACCTCCTCAGGCTCAGGTGATCCTCACACCTCAGTATCTCAAGTGGCTGGGACTGTAGATGAGCACCACAACACTCAGCTAATTTTGGGTATTTTTAAAAATAGAGACAGGGTTTTGCCATGTTGCCCAGGCTAGTCTTGAACTTCTGGTCTTGAATGAACCACTCGCCCTGGCCTCCCAAAGTGCTGGGATTACAGGCGTGTGTGAGCCAATGCACCTGGCCTAATACAAACATTTAAGGTTACAAATTATGATCTAAAAACTGCATTAGCTGTGTTCTACAAATTTTGATATATTGCATTTTAATTTTTCTTTAGTTGAAAATACATATAAATTTTGCTTCGACCTTTACTTAGAAATATGTTTAATTTTAAAATATTTAGATATTTTCAAGTATCTTTCTGTTATTGATTTCTAGTTTAACTCAGTTATAGTTACAAAACAGAATTTGCATAATTTCTATTCTTATCATTTTGTTAAAGTTTATCTCCCAAAATGCAGTCTATCTTGCTTTCATGTGTACTTGAAATAAATGTGAAATTTTATGTTGTTGGTGGAGTGTTTTATTAATATCAGTTAGGTCAAGTTGTTTGATAGTATTGTTTAGGCCTAGATTAAAATCCTTACTGATTTTTAGTCTAGGTTTTGCTGTTGTGTTGTTAAATAATACAATGTTTCACATTCATCTATAGACCTTAAAATAGGATATTCTCAAATTTTCCTCCCCAGCCCTTGTGCTATTACTAGCATTTGTATCATAGAGTTTGTTTTTAGACATGCTCTAAACACAAAATACATTGTTATTAATTTTTTGAATAATCAGTTAACTTTTAGAATAATTCATGGTAGTAAAAATAAACTGTACTATAACCTTCTGTGTCAGTCCAAATTGCATTGCTATAAAGAAATACGGAGACTGAGTAATTTATAGAGAAAAGAGGTTTATTTGGCTCATGGTGCTGCAGGCCATACAGAGACATGGTGCCAGCATCTGCTTCTGATGAGGGCCTCATGAAGCTTTTAGTCATAGCAGAAGGGAAGGGGAGCTGGCATGTCACATGGCAATAGAAGAAGCAAGAGTGAGGAAAAGAGGTGCCAGGAAGTTTTAAACAACCAGCTCTCATGTGGACAAATAGAGTGAGAACTTGCTCATTATCCAGGGGAGGGCACCATGCCATTCATAAGGGATCTGCCCTCATGACCCAAGCACCTCTCACTAGGTTTCACTACCAACACTGGGGATCACATTTTAATACAAAATATTGAGGAGGAAAATATCCAAACTATATCACCTTCATTTAATCCATATCTGGCACTCTTCACTTTTTTGCATAGATTCCATTTTCTACCAGAAATCCTATTCTGTTTTTCTGAAAAATTTGTTTGACTCCTATTGAAGTGTAGGTCTGCTGGAAATTAGTTGTCAGTTTTTGTTTTCTCTAGAAAGTATTTATGTCTGCTTTATTTTTTGAAAGATATTTTCCCTTAAGTATAAATTTCTAGATTGTCAGATTTGTTTTCTTTTAAGCACTTTAAAGATGCCACTCCATTGTCTGATGACCTGCATAATCTCTGTCAAGAAGTTTGCTGTAATTCTTATTTTTAATGCCTCTACCTGTAGTGCATATTTTTTTCCTCTGATTGCCTTCAAAATGTTCTTTTTGTTTCTTGTTTTCAGAAGTTTAGACCTAAAACATCTAGATATATAATTTTTGGAATTTTGCTTAATCTTCTTTGAGATTTTTATATCTGTAGTTTGTCATCTGCCATTAATTTTGGAAAGTTCTTAGCTATTATTCTTTATTCCCTTGTTTTTTAGTTTGGGTCATTTCTGTCAACCTATCGTCAAGTTCACTGATTCTTTCCTTGGCTATGTAAATCTACTAGTGAGCCCATCAGAGGCATTTTTCATCCTTGCCACTGTACTTTTTATTTGTAATGCTTCTGTTTGATTTTTCTTACAGTTTCTACGTCTCTGCTGAAATTCCCTTCTAACCTTGCATTTTTCTAATATTTTCTATTATAACCTATAACATATCGATCATAATTATTTAAAATTCTTGGCCTTAGAGTTCTAACTTTTATATCATATTTGAGCCTAGTTCTGTTCATTGCTTTGGCTTGGTAATATGTTGGAATTTTTTTCCTTGCTTTTTCATTTGCAAGGGTTTTCATAAATTTTTGTTGACAGCCTGGTATCTTTGTAGGGCAGTAAATATTGAAGTGAGGTAAATTGTATTTTTCTTTTTTTGTATGGAAATGGACACGCTTTTATTTTCTGTGAGGTTCTTAGTGTAAAAGTCTGAGACAATCTACTTAGGAATTTAGCTGGTTTGGGTGTTCACTGCTGCTTTGACTACCATCAGCATGTCATGGGTTTCAAATTTCTCTACTGGTACCCTACACTTAGAGTAAGGACAGGTTTTTCAGAATTTGGCAACTGTCTACTCCATCCTCACCCTGGGTCTTTTCTTTGTGCTGTGTTTCAGAGAAGATCTCTTTTCATGCCACAGCACTCTCGTTACTTATACTCAAAGACTGTAAGCCTGACGGTGGAGAAGAACAGAGGTGTTCTCTGTTGTGCAAACTAAGCTGAGGTCTTGGGCAGACACTGTGTCCCTGGTCTTGGTCATAGGAGTGTGGTTTCCTCGGCTCTCTGGCCCTCTACTAGCTGCAGTTGTGTTCCTAGAGCATAATCCCGTCTCTGTCCCAGGGGAAGATGGTAATTTTCTGTTTATCTCCATTCGCTACAATGAATTTTCTCTAGTGTTCTAATAATGACAGTGTATGTTGCCTTTCTCCCTGCAGCTTAAGGCTTTTGTGTCCTCTCATAAATGCTGTTATTCCTCTGTCTCAGACTTGCACCACAAGGGATGGTTTCTTGGAGCTGCCTCCATTTTTTTTGTGTAGCCCATAGAGAAGAGCCTAAATGTTAGTGCAAACTCTCCCTGTATCTGTGGCCCCAAGGAGCTACGCAGTCTCTTAACAGTCACCAATAAGTTTTGCTATTCTAGATTAATTGTTCTTATTTATGTGTGGCTGTATCTGCCTCAGGTAAGCAAGTACTCAGGTCCTATCTTTTCCAAATTATCTATATCTCCTTAAGTTTTGGGCTAGTTGGTTATAAGCGATCGCAGTTCTCTGATGAGTTCAAAAAAGTTGTGACCTTGGAGTATGTCCAGCTTCTTTTGTGTTGTTGTTAGCTTGTGAATGATACTTCTCCTCCAACCCTCTACATCCTAAGTAGAAACTGGAAATAGCAGGTTTTAAATGTTCTTTTTATTTTCCCAAGAGAAAATTCTTAGCTTCTGGCTATAAATATTTTAGAATTCTCCCCCTAACATTTCTAGGAGTATTATGTTACTTTATCTGTTCCACCAATGTTTTCCTTTCTTATAGGTGGAACTACATTGCCATTAATTGACATTTTCTAGCACTTTACACTTCCAAAGTACTTTAGAATAATTTAAATAGTTTTCTCTGTAACAATCACATAGGGCAAAGAAACAGCATCTGCCCTTATTTAGATGAAGAAATTAAAGAAAAGAGAGATGTAGTCATTTCTCTAGGATCAGAGCAAAGCCACCTTAAAAATTCAAAAGCTAATGTGTTAGTTATTTTAGGTACCTTCTCTCACATTTCACTGGGGCAAAACTGCCAGAACATTTCCCCGAAGAACCAGAGGGAGATATCAAGCCTCATTAGAATAGTTACAATAGTAAAGTTTTATGTATTTTGAACATTAAATTTAAACTCAGCCTAGATAAATGACCTTTGTGATTTCTAGAGAACTTTGCCAAGTCTTTACTATGCTATTGTCCTGAGTGCAGGGCAGGGTGTGGTAGAAGAAGAACAGCCTTAATTCTCTTATCATTTTAGATCCTCCTTGGTAAAAGACAAAGGAAGAATGCCAAGAGGGATTAGAATGGAAGAAATATAGTTCTGTTCTGGGGCCACAACTGATTTCCTCAATTTACCTAGGGGAGTCTCTTGCATCAAAGAGCACACCTCCCTAAAATTATGGAATCTGAGTTCTTACAGCCCTCTTGTGAGCCACCTCTGATTCCAGGTCCTGAAATTACCAACTGTTGGTCTTCAAGCTTCTTTATCTCCCAAAACATCTGTGTCTTTCTAACAGGATATTTAGAGCAAGCATGTCCACAACAGAGAGAACTCGTGGTGGATCTTAGCACTTTTAAAAACAGAAATAGGGCCGACATGGTGGCTCATGCCTGTAATCCCAGCACTTTGGGAGGCCGAGGCAGGCAGATCACCTGAGGTCAGAAGTTCAAGACCAGCCTAGCCAACATGGTGAAACCCCATCTCTACTAAAAATACAAAAAAATTAGCTGGGCATGGTGGCGCATGCCTATAATCCTAGCTACTCGGGAGGCTGAGGCAGGAGAATCTCTTGAACCCGAGAGGCGGAGTTTGCAGTGAGCCAAGAACACGCCATTGTACTCCAGCCTGGGCAACAAGAGTGAAACTGCATCTCAAAAAAAGAACAACAACAAAAAAAACCCAGAAATAGTAATCTTTTTCAGCAGTCCACGATCTAGCACTGTCCTTTCATTTTTAATAAAAGCTCTTTATTTTAAACAAACAAAAAAAAGGCTGAAGCAAAGAGCCATGTCCTCACTACATTCTCATTAAACTTTTACTGTTTATGCAATAAAAGTTATTATCTAAGTCAGTCAATAATGACTATTAAGGATATATTATAAATCTGGGCAAAACACACAGTAGGAAGAAACATCACCTGTCACAGGCATGGGCAGGGGCATAGGCGAGACTGAGGTGAACCTGAGCCCAGATATTAGAAGCCATGACATGGTCTCACTTTCTTATGGCAAGCTGAAGCCACCTGCGTTTAAGAGCAGAGCAGACAGTTGGACTACCATAGGACCCTTCCATATGTAGCTGCCTTTATTTTTAAGGACTCCCGGGTTTAAAAAGTTGAGTAGCAAGTTACAAAGAAATAAATATAATTTTCCCATAAAAATTAATGTAATAGAATGTGAGTACATCCAGAACTTTGACTGATTGCATCCTAATTTTGAAGAAAGTTGTAGAAAATTGTTTGCTAAAGATTTAAGTGCACCATGCTCACAAGTTGACAGTTGTTTGCCTATGTACTTCCTCACCCTGTTCACTAACACCAGCTCACTTAGTCCCCAAGAATCTCCATCAGCTCGAAAAGATGTGTTAAGCACTAATTTGCATTAGGTGGTATGTTAAACTCAGGCCAAAGATCATTTCAGAGCCTCCTACAGCCTTGCAACACAATGGCACAGGCAAATCTATATAAGTGCACACGTTTTTAAAGAGTGTTATTACTCAAATATTTGTATTATGTGAACTCAAGAGAAAGCATCCTCAAATGCCACGGGCACACAACATTTAATCTGGAAATGTAACATGCTCACCTTGTGAGACACTATGGGTTACAATTTACATAATCCCTTCTTAATTTTTGCAAAGTATAATATGCATAGTAACATAATTCTTGTGGTTACTTGGTATTTTTTATCATCCACAAATGTAAACTAATTAATGAAGATGATGGGTACAGTATTTATTTGTATCGCGTGCAAATCGGTCACGGTTCAGAAGCTTTGGATAAGCTTCTGCTACAGCCTTTGGCTGAGCCACTTCTGGGCATTCTGTCTGAGGACTGTGCTGTATCTCTGAGTCCTTCTTCCTTTATCATGGTAAAGCATGACAATAGCTAAGCAGAGGCAGTTAGAGGAGAGAGTCATCATCACTTATTTTTTCACTTAAACCAGTGCCAAAATCAATTTTGAAGCATTATCTCCAAGTTGCTTTCAACTCGATCTGGGTGTTTCTCTTCGGCTAGAATATCACCCCCAACACTGGAATCTTTATTACATCACACTAATCTAATTTAAATGCATTTTTACTGTACTTGGTTTAATGAATGTGGAATGTGTCACTATGAAATTGCACCATTAATTTGATAAATAGGACTTGAAGGTATAATTTTTTCCAGCATTGCCGACTAATGAAGCTAAAATACATATATAATAAGAAGTGTAAATAATAAATTATTCTTAGGAGCAAAAAAATTAATTAGATCTTACCACAAATTGCATCTCAATGTCAATTTTTTTTTTTTTCAAAACTACTGACTTTCAAACTACTTGGAACACCATTGTAAACATTGGAAAGTTTCTCAAGTGATTACCTTCCATCCTGGGAATCTGCTTTTAGAAACTGCTATTGTTCAAAAAGTGCTTTCAAGATGCCCGTATGGATCCCCTGTTGTCATTTCTACCTGGCATTTCAAGTATCTTGATGAATTAGTCTTCTTTCTTAAGTTGCATATTTTATTTATTTGTAAAGACTCCTAATCCTTTCAGATAGTGTGCCGAGGAAATGGAAAAAACCAGGAGATCTTATATGCAAATTTGTACACAAAGGTGACAGAACTTGATTTCTACGAATTTTGGAGAAAGTTCCTCCTGCAAGCTTGCTTTTCACCAGGAAGCTAGGTCTGTGTCATCAATAGGCTAAAGGATGGACTAACAGAGAATAGTGGATCATGCCCCAATTACTGTACAGATGAACACTCTGTGGCTAGATAAATTGGAAATTAGCTGGTTAATATGCACACTAAAACCAGAGACCAGATAATGCTCCAAATGAGATTCTATTCCTTGGGTGGAGAAGAAGGAATCGTTGTTACCACTGGCATAAGTGTGTTTGGTTCAGGTTCAGCATAGCGGCAGTGACTTTAGCGTGTGTGTATATTAGCCAGTAATTCCTAGAACTCTAATTAATGAAATCTTTGCAGAGGACATTAGCTACAGCGTGTCTGCCTGCTTAGAACCACGAAGACTACGAAAGCCAAAATGTACAGGCAACAGGAAGCCCATCTGGAGATTCTAGTCTTTGTTTTTAGTATGTATATTAAATTTAAAAATAAAATACCTACCATATACTATAACTATGTTTTGTTGTTGTTGTTGATCAGGTATGCGATCACCCTGATAAGACTAAATTTTTCCTCCTAGAAAGGTTCCAAGGAGAGCAGGAAAGATTAAAAATGAACTATGTGGGGTCCAGCCACCCCTCTCTTTGTCCCCACCTGCAGATCAAAGCCATGCAATCATAGGCAACTTAACAAAGCTCTGTCCCTTCCTGGCCTGATGCAGGACACTGAGCTAACCGCTATCCCTGGCCTTATTTTGCATTCCTAGTGTGTAATTTAACAAACAATGTTTTTATTCCTTGCTATTTGATTCGAAGCCAAAATTCTGACGTGGCGTCAGTTTTGTTGCCAGATAATGCATTAAACCTTACTAAGGGGTAAACATAATGATCTTCATTAAACCCTTTAAATGAACCCACCTCCTGCTTCTTCAGGTTGAAAAAAGCATTGACAGGGAACATTGTGGAAGCGTCTTGGAGCTATTTTCTTCTTGTAACAGGGGGAGGGAGACATGAGTGGCAGCTTTTAGGGGGCAAAAAGAAAGTTAGGTAAACATAAAAGGTTTTGTAAGATTTCCTTTCCTAATGGCAAAGTTTTAGAGCAATAAATCACAATTCAGTCAATACCATTAGTTTTGGGGCATTATACACCCTCATTAAAGTGTATAAACAATTATATTTATTGAAGGTAATGTACTGTGTAGTGCATTATAACAACACTCATTAACATATGTAATCATCATTTGAATGGGCTTTACTACAATGTAAACTGATAATGGCATGATTACACACTGGGTTATTAACTTTTCAGTCTTAAGATAATAAAAGGTGATAGAAGAAACCAAAAGCACATATGAATTACCCTTCATTTGTGAATTATGTATTTCTATACCAAATTCTAAGCCCATGCTCAGAAGCTGTCCTTCATTGCCTATTGTCTTGACAAAATGCCAAATTCCATGAAGTGCTTTGAGGGTTGGGGCTATTTCAGACCCAGTTATGAAGATAACTCTGTGAGTGGCCCTATTTCTATCTTCTATTGTGGCTTGATGTATCCATGCTTTGGCTTCAATACCTTTTTACACTAGACCCTGTTAATATTACATGCTCTAAGAAAAATGGGAACTTCCTCCAAACCCTCTCTTGGAAAAATCTCATTTAAGAGTCATTTGGCTGATGATGAGGAAATACTGGGAAAACTCAGAGTAAGGCACATTGTATGAAAAGCGACAAGGTCATGAAAGAAAGAGTAAGAAAATGTTCTAAAATCAAAGAAATGCTAAAGATAAAACAGAATGCAATGTGTGATCTCAGATTGGATCCTGATCCAGGATGTTCTTCTCTCTTTTGCTGTAAAGATGTTTTTATTAGGACAATTGAAAAACTTTGAACAAGATCTGTAAATCAGATAATAGCATCTTATTAAATATTGCTTTCTTGATTTTGATCATTTTACTGTAAACTAAAGGGTAAACATAATGATCTTCATTAAACCCTTTAAATGAACCCACCTCCTGCTTCTTCAGGTTGAAAAAAGCATTGACAGGATATATCAGAGTGTCCTTGTTCTTTGTACACAAAAATGTATTTAAAAGTAAAGGCCCTTTATGTCTGCAGCTCACTATCAAATAAATCAGAAAAAATAATATTATATAGACCTAATAATAAGAATAGTAATCATAATATAGATTAAAAGAGCAAATCATGAAGCAAATGTGATAAAAAGTTAACATACTCTGGGTGAAGGATATTTAGGAATTCTTTGCACTATTCTTGCAACATTCACTATGTCTAAAATTATTTCAAAATTAAAAAACAGAGAGACATTTAGAATTTAAGAACTGACCATAAAAAGGCCATGACTGTAACTAAGCAGGTCTGGTGGTTAATGTTATTAGCAACAAGTCAGAATAATAATCAGGATCTTAGCACTCATCTAGGTTCTTCATCTGCTCTTTGGTGAAAGTCCTAGCTTTGATCGAACAGTTTTTAATTCCTTTTTTTCCCAGCCAATATTTCTTCCTTATATTTTAGATTCAGGAATGACAAAGACTTTGTGATATAAAAGGTTTATAATACAAAAAAGACAGTGTACTCTAACCACTTAGATTGAAACGTTATAGCAGTAGCCACTTAAAATTCCCTCTGAACAATGACTTCACAACTAAGTTTGGAATCAGCTTGAGAGCTAGACTCAAAAGAGTGATTGACTTACATCTCTGTACAAGCCCTAAGGAACGTACTACCGTCTTCATCTCAAATGAACTGCTACATTCTCACTCCTAAGTGGCATCCACACATTAACCAACAGATCCGGTGGAATAGGCAGAAGTTTACCAATCACACTTATTTTGGGTTGAATGAAGTAAACAAAAACAAAAGAAGTTACCCGGAACATTGCAGGAAGAACAAAGATAAAACTAATCTCAGAGGTTTCTGGTGTTACTTATTTTTTTTTCCCATCAGGCCACATAACCCAATGAAAGCAGTAATGTGGTTATATTTTAAGTTTTTCTGTAGACCGTATTTTTTTGGGGTCCAGTTTGCATCAAATATCACAGAAACTGGGGAGTTCTATAGCTAAGAGCTACCCATTTTAAACTACAATTATAAAAGCAAAACAGTCTGATCATCCTTACAAACCACAAAGCAAAATTAATCAATAGCTCTCTATAAACAAGAGGAAATGCATGCTCCGTATGCATTTCTACATAGATAACTAGGCCTGAAGACTACATTTGCTGGGTTAATGTTTTTATTAAATCATATTCATGTTGGCACAATCATCTTTTCTCATTATAAACACTGAACACTTTTATTTGCAACAGAGTATAGTTTTAAGAAAATTTCAATTGACTGACAGCTGCCTGTCAACTTCTGACTCTAGAGAAATCCAGGAACTCAGCCTGGAAAGCTCCAGGGAGTTCTACAGAACTCCAAGATGGTTAATGGCCGTCCATTAGCATAAGGCCCAGCGGAGCCCCGGAATCTGTTAAGTGGGAAGTTCTTGCTGTAGAAGGTCACATAATTCCCTATTGCCATCTGAGAGAACTGGGAAAATTCAACTTGAAGCAAAGACTGGGATGCTATAAGTTTATGTACTAAGGGAAATCATTTCATGCAGTTTGGTATTACTGTATACCATGTTTTATTTATATTCTATACTGGATGAGAAATTGAATACTATGCTCTTTTCTGGCAATGGAAACCTGCCTTATTCTCCTAAACTGGGCACGGCATCAATACAGCAGCTTGCAGCCCTTTTGACTATGTATTATAGAGTGGCTTCTGTGCATTATATATTAAATCTGATATGCACTGTGAGTTTATATGCCATACACACTACATTTTTCTATATTACGTCCTGTAATCTAGCATATTAAGTGAAAGGGGTGATGGAGTGGGCCTCAGGTAATGTAAAGAAGATTGCTAACAGCTTGCATGCTGCGTTGAGAGTAGGTAGGCATTTCTGCAGTGCACTGTGTGTCTATATCGGGAGAGCACACTGCAAACTGACCATGTAGAGAGTTCCACATCCCTGGCAATGGAATTAACCACCTGTATACTACTAAAATTACCTACCAGCCCCGAATAACATGCCTGCCCCATTAACAAAGCCCAGCAAAGGTCACGAAAGCCAAATACTTCTTCCCAGATGTGGGAATAAAAATGAAGTCTGGGCCGTCAAAGGAAAAGCAGGCTCTACCTAAAAGCAGCCAACCCAAGCTAAAAAAGGTCTTCAATATAGGAAACTTGGAAAAACATTTTGCAATCACTCCCTCTGTGCTGTTAATCTGTGTTTCATATTCTTTGGTCTAATACATTGAAGAAATCTGCAGGTCCCATATCCAAATATCACATACATTTTTTTTAAAAAAAATCACAAAAACCATAATTAAAAAGTATTAACTATGCTTTTTGAAATAAAAGTGTGTTTTCTATTGCTTTATCTATTCATGTAGCAGAATTCCTAAATTCAGGAAGACTCAGAATTATGTTGCTTGCCTCATCACTCTTCCTCAAATTATTTTTTCTGGAATTTTCTAGGATGAGGAAATACACGTAAACCAGATCACTATCTCTTTGGAATAACGTTTATGGCTTATGAGGAATTCTGATGGTTTTTGTGTGTTTGTTTGTTTGTTTGTTTGTTTTGCTGTGAAAGCTTCTTGGTTCTGCTTACCCACTGATTTAAAGGTAAAATGTTTTGCCTTTACCTGGGAACTAGGTATTGTGAGTGCCCATCAAGACGTTGACCTTGTGTTCAGCCACTGTGAGTTCCACTGGTCCTCACTGTCTGAGATCCTGCAGTTACTTTAATCTGTAGTTACTAATCTTGGAATTACACTTTAAAAAAATAAAGAAGAAGAACCCCGCTATTAGACACTCATGACTGACCACAGGCTGTCTTGCCTTTGCATTGTCACTGCAGAATCTTTTTCTAAGAGCAGTGAAAGTAGTCACAAAGATGAAGAATCTTTGCTATCAATATTAGTGAAAAGAACCCCCATTTAAGGTGCTGTATAATCACTCATTATTTCTATTCTTCTAGCACTTATAAACTTCATGCGGTGAGGGGATTGTAGCTTTTGTGGAAAGGGACATTTGGCCTTGAGTGTCAGGCTTTACAATGCATCGCTGGTGCAATATTATCAGGTGACACCAATTCATCCCAGCGCATTTTACAGCTTAACAGAAGGTTTTGATTTCCTGGAGGAGTCTTAATTGATTCTGAATTCTTTAGCATTCAACCTTCCTCGTGGTGATTGTTACAAGATTTAATACAGGAAATATTAAGTTTAAACAAAGAAGGCCCAGAAGGGATACTTTTGTGGACTATCAGATATATTTTTCACTGTAAAGTGGAAGTGCCAAGCTAGCCAAGGAGACTTGGGGTTTGCTTTAGACCACCTTATGGATTTCTACAGCTGCCCCAGAGGGAGATGATCCAAACGGCTCTGCAATCCACAATCTCAGCTGCTAGATAATGCGCAGAGTGACAGTGATGAGCTAAGGAAAACTAATAGGAGGCACTTCCAGCTTCCTTCCATCAAAGGGAAGGCTGCCAAATTCAAAACTCTAAAGATGCCAGGGAGCCAGAAAATATAGCATCAGGAAAATGGCTAGACCAGGTGAAGCCCCTGGGCTGCATATGGAGGAGCATCTGTAATGTGCGTGGCCACATTTGTACCAAGTTTCTTTCCTGCCATGGTTAGCAGCCTGTGTGCAGACATTCCCTCATGCTTTTCAGAAGGATCAAGTCAAAGCAGGAAAATGTGATTTTAACAAAATAACACCAATGATGGCAAATGTTTGTTTTCCTAGATGGAGAGGAACTGATCATCACTGAATTGCTTACAATATCTGTGTGCCTATCCCTGGATGATAAGGATGTGGACATCCTGCTCCTTCTCTAGAGCAGGGGGAGTCAAGTTGCTCCTTGGCAATGCTAGTAGGTAGGTGGAGAGGTCGATCCTCCAGTCACCAGGAAGAAATAACCTCACCTGAATATTTATTCTTTTTTTTTTTTTTTTTTGAGACAGAGTTTCACTCTTGTTGCCCAGGCTGGAGTGCAATGGCGTGATCTCGGCTCACCGCAACCTCCGCCTCCTGGGTTCAGGCAATTCTCCTGCCTCAGCCTCCTGAGTAGCTGGGATTACAGGCACGCGCCACCATGCCCAGCTAATTTTTAGTAGAGATGGGGTTTCACCATGTTGACCAGGATGGTCTCGATCTCTTGGCCTCGTGATCCACCCGCCTCGGCCTCCCAAAGTGCTGGGATTACAGGCGTGAGCCGCCACGCCCGGCCTATTTATTCATTCTTTCATTTGTTAAAAAAGGTTCTTGAGAAACCTTTTCAGCATTGTAAAGTAGACATATAGCAGAGTGGTGGGCACATAGTGTGCTCCTGGTATGCTGATGGGAGGAACTGAACTGTGGATGGGAGGATCTTCCTCCACTCCTGAGGTGATGAAATTATGACAGGAGGCAACATTTTCACAACCTGGCATTGCTCAGCAGAGATGCTCTGCCATGTGGCATTCTACAAACCAAACCACAGGGCTTTCTTTACCCTCATATTGTATTCACCACAGTGCATACATATGCAGGGTTCCCCGGTACACAATCTATATCAATTTATATATATATCTGTATATATATGTATAAATTGTATACACTATACAATCTTATATCAATTTATATATATATAGACATATATGTATAAATTGATATATCTATATATATTTATACATATATCTATATATAGATATATAGATGTATATATAGATGTATATAGATAGATGTATAAATTGATATATATCTAGATATATGTATAAATTGATAGATATATCTATATCCAGATATATGTATAAATTGATACGATTGTATACTGTGTACATTTCATATATATATATATATATATATATATATATAATGTACATAATCATTCTGCAGCTGTCAGAAGCTCCTGGAAAGCCCAAGAGTTCACTATGAAAGGTGCTATTAGGCTGGGAAAAACACCACGGCTGCCACAGATGGCTCATTTTCACTATAGACCTGAGATTTAAAAAAAACACACAAAACCTAGTTGTTTTGCCTGCAGCATAAACAAGGAATATTCTCCTTGAGCAAGTGGAAGTGGCTTTGCAGAAATGAGGCTCCAATCAGTCTTGCTAAATTCTGACATTAAATATACATACATATGTATACATACAAATGTACCCAAGACAAAGATGCAAGTTTGAGGTAGCTGTATCCTAAGCTTGACTTTATAACTTTGTAATGGTAGTGTTAGTAATGATGTAAAAATTCATAAGAATATTGTATTGTAAAAGTAACACATGCTCATTCCCGAAAATTTGAAAAATAGAGAAAAATCCACCCCTAAATCTGTCATCCTGGGATATTTACATATTTATAAGTATTATTTTATAGATAACTTATAATTACATATTATATATAATTAATATGTTGTATATAGATTACACATAATTAATATGCTATATATGTATTATATATAATTAATATGTGATATATGTATCGTATAAACATATTTATGAGATGGATTATACAAAATAAAATATATAAACCAAATATATATTATATCAATAAAACAAATTGTATTATCTTTAAATACACAAATAAATAAATGTTTATTTATATGTATATGTATGTATATACATATATATTCTGGAAATATACATAAAGTAGACAGATATAGTATACACTGTAGACATAGTTATATCATCTGTGTATATATATGTTATAAACATGTTTTTTGACATAATACAATTTATATATGTATACATTTTCACATAATGTTTTTCTTTCTTAATATTTTAATTGTAACAGGAACAATTTCCCATGTCATTAATCATTAGTTACAACCACTGAGCATTTTTAATGACTACATCCAATTCTATCATTTGTATATATCACAACTTGTTCCAACAAGTCATCTACTACTACAAATCTCCAAAATATGGTCCCAGTTTTTTTTCCTTAAACAATTTTCCATTAACTCTCCTTCTATTTAAATCTTTAGCTGTGTCTTCAATTATTTGAATTACTGGTCAAAGAGTATAAAGATTTTACAGACTCATACATTTAGCCAAATACTTTTCCCAAAACAAACCTTGTTCACTGAGGATAATAAATGATCCTGGTTAGATAGGAAGGCATATTGCAATGGGACCAATTTGATGCAACAACTATAATTTCATAACTTTTCACAACTTCCTAGATGTGTCTAGCCACAAAGATAAACCAAAATAAAGCTATTTCCTAGCTGACAACTGTAACTCTACAATGATTTTCCAGATCTTAGATAGATTAACTTTAGTCTCAGTCTCAAACCCTCAAAAATGACGTTGTTGTCTTACATTTTATTTTTAATCATTTCATTTGGAGATACATCTCTACTACTTAGCTCGTAAGGTTATAATTTCCTGAATCTTCTCACCGTTAGGACCTTTCACAAGAGCAAATAGTTGTATTAGAATAAAGACATGAGAAAGTCCCTTAGTTACCCTAATGCACAAAGTATTCCGGACCCATCTCAGAAATTCTTAATGTCTTTCAGAAGACAATATTCTCTTGGAATTCACACCCAGCTACCCTCCAGTCTCCTTTGAAATGCAAAGTAATCTGAAAATTTGGAAGAATGCTTTATCGTGTATTTTTTTTAAGATGCTAGTCGTAGAGTGTCATTTTTGCCCCTTGATCTTGTGGCTTAAAATCCGTCTTTTGTATAAATACACTGCTAGGCCATCCCTTGTGATCAATCTTATGTTTATCAAGGACACTAAAGCAGTGAACAGATTGCTGCGCATGGCCCCACATGGATCTGCATGGAGTGTGGATTGGAACCCATAGTCTACACATTTCCAACCCCAGCCCGGCAGTTGAGCCACTCAACCCCCTCCAGAATGATCTATGCTCTTTTGTGAAAAGTTTGATGGATAGAGACAGCTCAAGCACTAAACTGGAACCCAAAATCAATAAACGTATTAGGACTGGGTGCTCACAAATTGGTAGCCATTTAATTCCCCTGCTATTAATTTTTTCCCTTCCAGACACGAGCTGGGGTGCAGTGTGTGAACTTGTTAAACCACAGCTGCAGTTCGCCCTTGAAGGTGCCTTAGTGGGCGGAAGGAGGGGTCTTGCTGATACTTCAAGCAATCTCCTCGGCAGGCATTTATTTCAAAGGTCAGGAAAAGACTCCTAGTTCTCTAATTGGTATTTATTGGTTAAGAGGAAGACTTCATGCCATTTAATTTTTTAAAACCTTTTCATTATAGATATGTTCAAATATTCACAAATATTGAGATTGAGATAATAATGTAATAAACCTTATGCTTATCACCTATTTTAAATTTTTAATTTTTCACCCACTTTTAACATATTTTGTTTGTATTTGGTTTTTTGTTTGTTTTTTAGGTTTTTTTTATGCTTCTAATTTTTAAGAACCTCGGTTGATTTTCTGTAAACAATGGGCTCCTCTTGGTAAAGGCAGCACAAAGGTCACCATGTTCACAACATCTGTCATGGAGTTTTTCTCATCTCAGTAGTATGAGATACAACCATCCAATCTATTTGCTAAGCTAAAACACCCCAGGGTCCTTACTGGTTCCCTGTATCCAACCCTTCAGCTAGTCCTGCTGACTCCACCTCCAAAGGAGATACCATATTGTCCATGTCCCTTCATCTCCACTGCTTCCTCCCCAGTGAATCCTCATCTTCCTTGCCCTGATTACACTAGCCTCTTAGTTATCCTTCCTGTTTCTACTCTTGCCTCCCAGGTCTACTAGAATCCACTCCCCACATGACAACTCCAGTGACCAGACCACCCTCCTACTTACCATCTCTCAATGACTTTTATTTTTGTCACCTGTGACCCCTCTTCACTAATCTATCATGACCAGTATCATCTTTTACAAATACAAATAGACATGCCATTTCATTTCTGAAAACCCTCCAGTGGTTTCCTATCGTACTCAAAAGTTCAGACTCCTTGACCTGCAGGCAGCCTCTGCCTACCTCTCAGAAGCAAATTTCCTATTTTCATCTTGGGCAATATGCTCCACCTGCTTTCCTTCAGCACCTCCAACATGTCCCGCCACGCTTACTCCTTTCCTCTTGTGGGCTTTGCTCTAGTTTCCCGCCCTCCGTTAACTTCCCTATGTCTTCACTATTAGGTCCTTCCTGTCATCCAGGAATAGTCTCAAAACCCTCTCCTTTGGAAGCCTTCTCTTATCACCTGAACTAAACTAAGTCCCTAGCCCCAAAACCTTATTACCTAGGAGCTTGCATTGTATTGCATGCTTATTATCCTTCCATCCCACCACAGCAACAGCTCTATGAAAGAAGAGACTTTTTCTGCCTTATTCATCATTGTATTTTGAGTTTCTGGGACCAGATAGGTATAGAAACTCTACAAAACTGTGTTGTAAGAAAGAAGGAATGAATACAAGAAAAAAGAACTTCAGAACTCACAAAAAAAAAAAAAAACTTTGTGAGAATTTTAAGTAACAGCTACTTTTGTGAATGATAATGGTATATCTAATAGTAGAGAAAGCAGATTATAAAAGCTCCTAGGGGCTTTGGTGGGTTGTGTGGGACCACGGAAAATGCTAAGGAATCGCCACATGCAGAGACAAAGTCAATAGTTAAGTCAGCAATAACTGTAGAAAGGCTCATTTATCCCCCAGATCATATTCTCTTCCTGCCTTCCTCTGTCTGGTATCCCTGTCATCAGATTAATGACTTGGGGTGAAACATGTTTGCCCAGTGGTCCACTGAGTACAGAGGTCATATCTACTACCTCCTAGTAACTTACTAAGCTCTTAATGCAGTTTATTTTCTCATTGCCTTCTCACTCCCTAACACCTGACAATATTACTTTCACTCTACATTATCTTCTGAAATTGATCTCCCCATATTTATATTGGCATCCTAATCCTCAATTACAGTAGACTCTTGTTTACCTTTCCTGCTTCATCTGTTCTCCAGAACCATCTTCCCTTCTACATTTCCTTATTTCCATCATTATATTTATTGATTCATTTTAAAAAGATTAAAAAGCAACTTGGATTTTCCCTTTTTCCCTAACCTCCCCTACAAGGAGCATTCAATTTTTATTTTATCGTATTTTTCACTTAAGCTGTTTCTCTGACTAACAATATCAATGACTCCTCCCCACCTTTATATTTTATCTACTCCAGTAAATCCAATTGATCTTAAGACAATGCTGTGTCCACATCACTGCATTGCTCAAAAATCACCTTTGCCAATTCATTAACACCTGAACTTGGTTTAAGAGGATGCCTGCCTAACATTGGGTCTTTTAGTCTTCACTGAGTCATTTCCCACAGCTCCTGACAAAACTTCTGCTCCCACCGAACACTTCTGTTCCCTGACTGCTATCCTTTCTTGATATATCCTCCCTCCACCCTACAGTCTTGACTACTATAAAATATTACCTGCCTGAGTAGAGGCTGGCTGTTCAGCATGGTAGGCACTGACCTTATGTGGCTCCTTAGCTCTTGAAATGTGGCCAGTGAGACTGAGGATCTGAACTCTTACTCATCAAAATTAAATGTAATTGAAAAATTAATACTCAATGTAGGTATTGGGAAACTTTTAAGCACATTTAGAACAACTTGGGATGTGTAAATCTACTTTGTCAACTGTAAATTTTATGAAATAAAATTGTAGCTCAAGTATTTCTGATGAGATTTTTGGGTTCAGATTGAGGTATGCTGTAAGTGTAAAATCCACACCAGAGTCTGAAGACTTAACATGAAAATAGGAATAAAGAGTATTTCATTAAAATGTTTTAACTTGATTACATATAGAAATCGTGCTATTTTGAATATAGTGTGTTAAATAAGGCATATTATAAATAGTAATTTTATCTTACCTGTTTTGTTTTACTTTTTACAGTATTTCTAAGAGAAAGATTTAAATTAGACACGTGGCTCACATTGTATTTCTTTGGCACAGTGCTTTTCTAAATATCATCTGCATAAAAATGTTCTCATGGCCCAAAAGACTTCGATTCTGATCCCAAGGCCCATTCACAGATTGAACAAATCATAATCTCTAGGAGAAGGTCCTGGAGTTGTTATTTTTAAGGGACCCTGGAGATCCCAATCATGAGGCACATTTGGGAAACCTGCCCTAAGTGATGGCCCTGCCTCTGGCATTTACTGTCTTCATCACTTATTTAATGCATCACCTTAATGTGTTCATTGAATACAGGCCCTGTCACACCATCACTCTATGTCACACATGTGTATTCCTAACCAGACTAAGAGCGCTCAGCAAAGGAAGGTGCTGATAATTATAGCTAACATGCACTGAGTGCTAATAAGGTGCCAAATAACCTGCCGGGTGTTTTATGTTTATTTCCTCATTTAATTAATAATAGCACCTACAATCCAGTGACGTGGGTGCTACTCTATCCCATTTCACAAAGGAAGCAGAGATTTGGGTTGGACAGGTATTAACTGATGCTGCTATGATCGGGACCAGTTCTGTCCAAGCTGACAGCCTGTGCTGCTCTTATGTGACACTGCCCAGGAGCCTAATGCAGTATCTATTTGTACAGGAAAAGGCAGCATTTGTGTAGTCGTCTTCTAACAAGGTCAAAGTGCAATTTACATTAATAAATGCAAATGCTGGTCACATTCAGCACCCACATAAGAAAGATGGTGGCGGGCACTCAGTAAGGGCTCTGGTGGCACCTTCAGGATGTAGTGCTGCATGTGAAGAGGCAGGACTGTGTTGGCCTAATTCGTGCTCAAGTCAAATGCACGTCCCCTGTCAACGGAGCAACTGCTGTGGTTTCAAAGGCCCTGGGTTGATGAAGAGCTCCCTGCCTTTAGAACTCAGCAGTAGGAGCACCTGTTCTGGAGCCCCAGAGGAGACGGCTGGAGCTCTCTGCATTCAGGGGCTTGTGTGGGGGAGTTCAGCATTGCAGCAGGGCAGCACAGTTGTCAGCAGGCCAAGGAGAGACCAGCTGAAGCCAGGATGCCAAGGACATTCTGTTCAGGCTGCGTGGATGTTAAGATTTCCCAGAAAGAGAAAGAAATGTTGGATTGGAAACTGAAGCAAGATTCACCAGGCTTGTACAAGGCATTTAGCTCCTAGTTGTTATAAAAATGAAAATAATTGTGAAAGCAGAGAGAGATCTGCAGCTGCTCGGGGCTATTCATACCATAAGAGATCCCACCAGGCCCTCTTTATTGTTGCAGTTTTGGCAAATTATTTTCTTATCACACATAACCTCCTCACTTCTGTTCCTGGATAAGCACTTAGGCCCATAAAGCTGTGGGTCAGCCACAGTTGAGCATCCAGCACACGGAACAGGCGGCCATGGGGAGCTCCGGAGCCCGCCTGTCGGAAAAGCAGCAACTGGAGTCCATCAAAAGTTGGCCCGGCCGGTCCATTAATGGACCGAGGTCTGGGGCTCTGGCTTGGATCACCCGCCCTCTCCACAAGCCTCACCTGCAGGGACGGCCACCTTGGGGGAGCCACCTTGTGTGCTGGGGCCCACCTTCCCTGGGTGCTGAGCCCCTGGTGGCCTCAAGGGCAAGGAGCAGGTGCACGGGCAAGCACTCAGCTGTGAGGTGCTGGCCCCACCGTGGACAGAAGGGGCTGGATGCCCACCACACATGTGTGCTGGACAAATGCGCTGGCATCTCCAGCGTGGGCAGAGAGCATGCCGCTCCCATTATCCCGGCCCATTAGGGAAGCAATTGGAAAAAAAACATTTAGCAATTTGGACAGGAGCGAGGCTGCGGAATGGCTTGTTTCTCTGTGACAGCCTGCCACGTACAGATGAAAGGAAAGGCTTATAACAAATTTTCATTACCCCCAAATAAAAAAGCAACAGCAGGCAAAGCAAGGGCTTTGAGGCTGAGAGGTGGGGCCAGAAATCCACCCAGAAGACCACAAAGGAGCCTCAGCAAAACAAATCAATCAATCTCTCAGTCACTTCCACTTGCCTAGCACGGTTCATGCCAATGGCAATCAGGCCTGTCAGCCTGTCAGGCTCTGGCCTTCAGCTCCTTGCCTCACACTGTTAGGAAATTCACCAAAGTACTACCTCCAGGGCTCTCCCCTTGCAAAACACCCTTGCCCACCTTCCCTCAACAGCCTATGCACCACAGGAAAACTTACCCCCAACCTGAGAGGCAGCACTGCAGGATTTGGTAAAGGCAAGGATTGGGGTTTGCAAACAGCACCGGCATCTCTGCCTTTTGCTTTGTTTCCAGCTTTAGTGAGCACCACGTGGAAATCAAACCTCAGATTCAGGAGGCCATGGGCCCTATTGGGCTCCCAGATCCCCGGAGCTGTGGCTTCGTCAATGCTCCTTCCACCCACAGTTCATGTTCTGCCGAGAGAGTTCAGGACACCCACTAGGCACAGACCCCAAATGAAACCCATCTCTGAATACCCTACGCAGGTCCACAACCCACTCCCACTCTAATGAGTCTGGCTGCCTGCAGAGCTGCATAATACATTGTGCCTTTGACCTTATTAGAAGACAACTACACAAATACTGTCTTTTCCTGGCCTGGGTGTCTGTCCGCAGGTATCCCCAGCACGTTTACCATTGCAGATAAAAATGAATTGTTATGGGGAGCTGCAGGCTGGATGCTGGATAAGACCAGGGCTGGAATAGAGAGGCTTTCCGTTCCATGATTTCTCTAAACCCCCATCATTCCTTATCAACAGCTTCAAAAACACATGTTATTAAACATCTGGGTTTTAGTGACATCCGAGACTGTGTGGGAAGTAAATGGGATTCATGGGGTGTAAGTATTGTTCCCTTTGGGAATGGCTAGTGTTGACAGCTGAAGGACAGAGGCAGGTCATAGGCTCAAGAATACCGAAGCAGGGTCCCCAAATTACCATGTTTTATTTGCATGGGATTCAGGAAAAGAGTTTTCAAAAAAAATAGCATACACACAAAAATGTATAAAAGATGTTTTAATCTCCCTAACCTGACAGATGTTAATTGTGAAGGATTGGTGGTGTTTGTGGTGCATACACACAGGTAACTACTGAAAGCTACTGAGAGTTCAGAGAAGGAACATCCCTTAACAGCTGAATGATAACAGGATTCACTGAAGGCAGGAATAAACATTGATTGAGCACTTTCTTATGTGCCAAGTCCCTTGAAAAATTGTCTTTTGAATGGTAAACTGAGGCCCAAAAAGGGAGGGGCAGAGCCAGAAGGAGTACTGACAAGGAGGATTGGCCAAGGATAATCAGAGAACAAAAGCACAGAGACAGAAAATTCAGTTCCATGGTTGAATGCCTACGAGGGGAAAACAAAGATGCAGGAGACATGGGCTTCTCCTTCAAGGAACTTGAGACTAAGACACTCCCAGGAGCACCATGACCATAAATGCCATGATGGATGATAGAGGATATCACAGAACACGATACAATAACTGAGGAGGGTGTGGGGCACAAGGCGGTGGAATGTTTGGGAGGCAGTGGTAGGCTGTTGTGACAAAGGGACTTCCCAGAAATTTTTC
This sequence comes from Sapajus apella, assembly GCF_009761245.1. NCBI lineage: Eukaryota > Metazoa > Chordata > Mammalia > Primates > Cebidae > Sapajus > Sapajus apella. Next base: position 6,032,742 of record NW_022436969.1, on the reverse strand, counting down.
CCTTTACATCCAAAGAGCCAACCTAGTGTTGAGGGAACTGCATGTTGGCCTTTTTAGCCTCCCCTCGTTTTCCCAGTCCAAAGGGCACCATCACTGGCCATGGAAGAAAAGGAATGGGAGACAGGATGAAGGTTAAGAGTTTCTTCCTGGCTTGTGCTGTAACTTCACTAGGAAAACTGTACCACTCCTAGTTTTTTCTGAGGTGTATGCTCTCCAAGGACAAATGAAAAGAGCAGAAAGAAGTAGGGAATTTCAGAACTAAAGACTTCCTTGGTATTACCTTTGCACTGGCCTGGTTTCATGCATGGGCTCTTCATTCATAGGAACTGGTTTTGACCCAGGGTGGCAGCGGGGCTTGGAATTATTGATATGTTGCTTACCCACAAAACATGCTCTGACATTCTTACAAATAATCCGCGGGCCTTGGATTTTAGAATAAATCATTCACTTGCATAGTCTTTGTCTTTATGACATCTCTCTTCCTATTTTAAGAAATATTTAAGAGATAAATAAATTCAAGCCTACTGAGGGACTATGTTAACTTCTCTTCCCGGGTCCACAAGGAACATGGTTTCAAAGGCAAGAACTTCCCAGTGCCATACCTCCATCTACCTCCCCATCTGGGAGCCTAGAGTTCTTTGTCTAACTTTCCCACACACGGGAAGGGTAGGCAGCCCAGATGAGCTTCCTTTGTTTAGAAAGCTTGCCAAAAGCCTTGGAAGGAGGGGCTCTATTGCCAGCCAGGCAGCCAATCCAGCATCAGAGTTGAAGATCAATCACTCCAGAGGAAGTTTGGAAAAGCTCCTCTCACTGGACAAGAACTTGAATGGGACGGGAGTAACTCAGGGGTTAAAATTGCCCCTACTCCCTTACCTATATGAACTCCATCTCTGGATCCCCTCCCACGACAGCATGGGAGCTCTCTCTCTTTCTTTTTCCCTCTCTGTCTGCCTAATAAATCACTTTTCTGCAAAACTCTCTGGGTCTGATACATACTTGAACAAGCTCACTGCACGACCAGGGCTCTCTCCCCCATTTTTGAGTGAGTGAGGCCCAAGGACCCAGGAAAACACTTCTAACTGGGGAGCAGTATCTTTGGAACACCCCTGCAACCTGTTCCCATCCCCCAGTTACACTACCTTACAGAATACCTTGAGGTAGAGGACCCAAAGGTATGCTGTGACTAAAACTACATACGGAAGAACAAATATTCTATAATCCAAGATTCAATTTCTTGGAGAAGTTTGTAAATGATTGTAAGGTATGGATAGTAGAATTCTTTTGCAAAGAACTCCTGCATGTATTACCTCATTCACTCCTCTTTACTCCCTGAACTAGGTGGACATTGTTATCCCATTTCAGGTCCAGGATAATAATGTGACCTGTCAGTTACCACATTATTGATAAATGGCAAACTCTGAACCCAGAATTTTTTTAAAAAAACATAATTATTTTGCTCTTTGAGTATCTAATACCAAGCATTGTATACCCATTTTACTTGATCCTTACAATTACCTGCATAGTACACTATCATCATCTTTAATTTATGATTGAGAAATGAAGGTTCCAAGAGAGAAAGTGACTTTCGGAGTACTGCTGCTCATAGTGGGGTCTGGAATATGGGTATTTTCCCCAGAACGGAAGTCCTTAAAGAGCTAAAAGACCTGGCTAAAGAGGGAATGAATGCCACACTTGGAGCAATGCAGCTGAATTCCAGGTTCTGTCCACTAAATCTTCAGGTGAATCATTTTCATGTACAGAGCCTTTGCTTCCTCCTCTGTTAAATAAACCTATAGGAGTATTTCAACCCATGGATGAGGATGGATGCCAAGCAGCTATGCTTCAGTTTACATCATATTTCACTGTCAAACTCAGCAAAATTACCTTGGATTTTGGAGTATGGTTTTGCGGATGCTTGCTGCACAAGCAAGCAATGTGAGTTTGATAGGCATATTCTTGAGCGAAAGAGGCAAGTGACAAAATTATTTATGCCATGTAGCCTTGTTCATTCAGAGTTCAAAACCATACAAAAGCAGGATATTTCTAATATATTTATTAAAATGTAATTTGAAATAAATAAATAAACTTAGAATCTGGCACCTCAGAGTCTAAGTCCAGAACTTTTTTCACCATAATGTATTGCATCATGAATGCACTGTCTTCCTAAAAATTTCTTTCTATGGAAAATACAATCCTAAAATTCTTTCTATGGAAAAAAAAAATCGTAAAATTCTTATGTAACCACAAAAGAGTGAAAAGAGCCAAAGCAATTTTGAGCAAAAAGAACAAAGCTGAAGGTATCATGCATCCTGAATTAAAAATATACTGCGAAGCTACAGTAATCAAAACAGCATGGTAACCACGTAAATGTGCTCAGCTTATCTTTGACAAAGGACCAAAGGCAATACAATCAAGCAAAGATAGTCTTCAACAAATGATGCTGAAATAACTGGACACCCACATGCATGGACACAGACCTTATTTCCTTCACAGAAATTAACTCAAAATGGATCATAGACCTAAATATAAAATGAGCAAAGCCCTATCTGTGAAATAAATCGTTGCTAAACTAAACTTCATTAAAATTAAAAACCTTTACTCCGCAATAGATAATATCACAAAAATGATAAGACAAGTTACAAACTAAAGGAAAATATTTGACAAAGACACATCTGAAAAAGGACTGTCATTCAAAACATAAAGGGCACTTAAAACTCAACAATTAAGAGAACAAACTTTCAATTACAAAATAGGCCAAAGACCTTAACAGACACTTTACCAAAGAAGTTATACAGACAGCAAATAAGCATGGGAAAAGATGCTCTATGTCATATGTCATCAGAAAAACATGAATTAAAACAATAACGAGATATCACTACACACCTATGAAAGTGAAAATCCAAAACATCCACAATACTATATGCTGGTGAGAATGTGGAATGAAAGGAACTCTCATTCATTGCTGAAAAACGAAAACGGAAATGCAAAATGATATACAACCACTTTGGAAAACCATTTGGCTATTGCTTACAAAACTGAACATACTCTTACCACAAGATCTGTAATTGTTCTCCTTAATATTTACACAACAGAATTGAAAACATGTCCACACAAAAATCTGCATGTGGATGTTTATAGGGGCTTTATTTATAACGGCCAAAACTTGGAAGCAAACAAATATCCTTCAGTAGGTTAATGGATAAATTATGGTACATCCAGACAATGGAATATAATTCAGCATCAAAAAGAAATGAGCTATCAAGTTATAAAAAGACATAAGGAAACTTAAATGCTTATTACTAAGTGAAAGTAGCTGGTCTGAAAAGTCTACATAGTGTATGATTCCAACCATATGACATTCTGGAAAAGACAATATGAAGACAACAAAAAGATCAGTGGTTGCCAGGGGTTCAGGCAGGGGAGAAATAATAAGCAGACCACAGAGAATCCTTAAGGCAGTGAAAATACTCTGCATGATATTTTAATTGTGGCTACATGTAATATACAATTCATTGTATAAATGCACACCGAATTGTATAATTACATTGTGCAATAAACCCACACAATGCACAATACCAAGAATGAATCCTAATGTAAACTCTGTATTTTGTGTGATATAATGCCTCAATGGAGGTTCATAAATTGCATTAAATGAACCACTCTTGTGGGGGACATTGATAATGGTGAAGTTACTTGGGGCCAGAGGGTATATGGGAAATCTCTTACTTTCCTCTTAATTTTGCTGAGACCATAAAACTACACTAAAAAAATTAAATCTTTAAAAAAACAGTAAGATGCTGGCATAAAAACAACACATAGACCAATAGAACAGAATGAAGAGCCCAGAAATAAATCCACACATATATGACCAATGGATCTTTAACAAGGATACTAATGGCCAAAGGAGAGTCTTTTCAATAAACACTGTTGAGAAAACTGGATATTCACATGCAACAACATGAAATTAGATTATTTTACTGAATATATAAAAATCAACTCAAAATGGATTAAAGGCTTAAATGTTTAAATCCTGAAACCGTAAAACTCCTACAAGACAACACAGGGAAAAACCTTCTCAGCACTGGCCTTGGCAATGATTTCTTGGATATAGCCCCAAAAGCACAGGCAACAAAAACAAAAAAAGACAAATGAGACTATATCAAACTAAAAAGCTCTGCACAACAATCAACTCATGAAAAGACAACCTATGGGATGGGAGGAAGTGTTTGCAAACCACACATCTGATTAGAAGTTAATATCCAAAATATTAGAGAAACTCAAACAACTCAAGAGCAAATAAATAAATAACCTGACTTAAAAATGGAAAAAGGGCCTGAATAGACATTTCTCCAAAGAAGATGTACAAATATCCAATAGGTATATGAATAGGTGTTCAACATCAGTAATCATCAGGGAAATGCAAGTTAAAACTGTTATGAACTATCACCTCACACCTGTTAAGACGACCATTAAAAAAAAAAAAGATAATAAATGTGAGCAAGGCTATAGAGAAAAGAATTCTTGTATACTATTGGTGGAAATGTAAATTATTGTAGCCATGATAGAAAACAATATGAAGATTCCTCAAAAAATTAAAAATAGGGCTACCATATGATCCAGCAATTACATTTCCATGTATATAGCCAAAGGAATTGAAATCAGGATTTAGGAGAGACATCTACACTCTTATGTTCATTGCAGCATTATTCACAATAGCTAAGATACGGAGACAACCTAATGTCCATCAACAGATAAATGGATAAAGGAAATTCAGTATATACATATAATAGAATATTATTCAACCTTAAAAAAAGAAGGAAATTCTGCCATTTGCTACAAAACAGATAAAATGGCAGGTCATTATGAAATAAGTGAGACACAGAAGAATAAATACTATGTAATACCATTTATATAATGAATCTAAAATAGTCAAACTCATAGACACAGAGAGAGGAATGGTGGTTGCCCGAGGCTGGGGGAGGGAGAAATGAGGGGGTGTAAGTCAAAGGTACAAAGTCTTCCTCACAAGATGAATCAGCCCTGGAGATCTGCTGTACAGCATTGTGCCTGTGGTTAACAGTACCATATCGCATATCTAAAAATTTTCTAGAAAGGTGTATCTTATGTTAAGTGTCCTTTTCACCAAAATAAAGACAGTGGAAGGTAACTTCTAAAGGTAATAGGTGAATGTATGGCATAGACTATAGTGATGGTTTCAGGATGTAGGCTGATCTCCAGACTCATCAAGTTGTATACATTAAAAATGTAAGCGTTTTGTAAGTCAATCATACCTCAATAAAGTCAATCTAAGAAAAATAAAAGAAAGCTCTTTCATCACTAAAACATGTAAAAGCATTCGGATTCACTTTTGCTATTTTGTAACTCGCCATTAAACGTAACTCCAATATCAAAGAAACAAGGGATGAGAATGCCACTAGGGCTATTTAGATCAAAAAAATTCCACATCAAGTAATGAGCATGAGAAAGTTCCGAATTTTTCAGGAAATCACTCCACCTTTCTATTTGCTACCTGCTAAGAGACTTCAGGCCTGAAAGGAGGCCACATGGCCAGGACAGAGCTGTGTCTAAAGCCAAGGCCTCCATGAACAGACAAGGACAGCAGTTGCTGAAATATTCTGATTTCAGGATGGAGAGGCAGTAGGGGATGCCTAGACTCAATGCTTACTTGTTTTCATTGCAATTTTTGCAGCATTTTGCTGTGACATCTCTCAGGAAGGGATGCACTGAGAATATTACCATTCTGCCAGCCTTACACTAGAGAGTAACTAGAAAAATTTAACTCTATACATAGATTTCCGGTGAGAAGAGAAACTCATTCTTTCATAAGATTATCCTGATTTAAAATTCACAAATCAATGTTTCCCAAAGTGTGGTCTGCACATCATATTGCAAGCATCACTTGGGGTATTAGTTAAAAATATATTCCCCTCGTTCCCATTACAGTTCCACCAAACAGAATCTGTTGGAGGGCTCCCTAGAATTTTCATTTTAACAAACTTTCCAGGTGATCTCTATGCGCCCTGAAGTACGTGAGCTGCCATTCTAAACAAAACAAACCACTCCCATATCCACAATGCTCCCCCTTTAAACAAGGATCTAGCCAGCTAAAATAATAAAATAAAATTTGTACTTATTCCAGGACACAGAATTGCTCCCCAAAGAAAGCACTTGGCAGATATTCCTGCTGACGGGTGGCGGCTGTGGCTACAGTAGTTATTTCCAGGCAATGGACAATTCTTCCAGCCCAAATGAAACTTAAGCTTAAAATAACAATAATGGTTTTTCTGTAGCAGTGATGAACCTTTCAATTTATCATTCCCCAAAATCATATGGACTGCTGAAGCAATTAGATCCAGTAATGCCCATCCATGAGCAAGCTGGACTTCAATTTAACCTCAAATACCATCTGAGAAAGTCAAAATAATGTCACAGAGCTGGCTTCCATTTTGCTTTTTCTGAGCACTTTCCTACTCCGTTCACTTCTGAGCATAGATACTATTCTGCTGACCTCCACCCTTTCTTTATTCACTTCTTTTTGATCCTTCTCCTTTTTCATGTGCCTTTCCAAACTTGGCCCCGATGAGCATGCAAGGGTCTTAGAAAACATGGAATCCTTCAGAGCCTGATGGGAGATCTCTAAGGCAACTAAAAGCAACCACAATTCATGCTTCCAATTCCAGAGGGGGAGGAAAACAGCAGAGTGAACAGATTTGTGAAAAAAAAACATAAGGAATTCATTTATTGGTTTGATTCAGAGCAAAGCATTGTTAAAAATTTAATTGCGGATGCTGGTGAATTCTGGCTTCTCCTTAGTGAAGGGGTGGCAGTCAAGGACACCTGGGAGGCCCCTTTTCCTCAGCTTGCCCCTCCGCTTTCTGTCTGACCCACAAAGGGCCAGAGCACACTTTGCATAGAAGGAAAACCTACTGGGGCATTTCTTCTTTACAACCAAATGCAAAGCTGCCTGCTGTGTAAATAGATGGAACTAAGAGTCTAAGTGACACCATTCTCAATGCAAAAGATGTTAACCCTAAGTTTTCAAGCAATGCACTGGAATTCTCAGAGGCTAAAAGAAGCCCACAAAGCCCTCTGCAAAAGTAGAGCAACCTTTTCTACCAGCGAGCTCCGATTCTGTACATTTTAGTTCAACCACTGACTCAAGAGGATGCTTAGTGTCAGCGGGAAAACATGGCTCCAGGTGGAAGGGATAATGGTGTTGGGTCGGGTGGATTAGATTTATCAAGAGAAATTGGTCAAATATGCGTTTGGTTCTTGTCATTGCCATGCTCATCCTCTTTGTTTGCTGTTAATAGCAAAAGTCTCCCTTTTAAAGTTAATTGCTACATTTCATCACTTGTTCATGTGACTTGCACAGTTTGATATTTATGACTGTCTCATTTTTCATGCAAATGGAAATCCTGGGAGTCTGCCCTTACAGGCTTCCAGTATCAGACCTTCCTGTTTCTCAACCTGTGTTTTTCCTACAATGGCCACGTGCTCCCTTTGCGTTAATACATGGCCTCAATAAGCAGGTTATGTTTGAACTATAACCTGTTGTATTCCAGTTTTTCTGCCTGTATTTCACCTACCACCATCTTTTGCAGTCTTTCTGGAAAAAAAAAAATTCTGCCAAATCTTAAGGGGTAAGTAAAATAGTGGGTTTCACCCTCCTGGCAAAGAGAGGAGCATGCTAGCAAAACACACAGAAGAACACACAGAAGAGAGGGCAAGGGGGATTCACATCACCTCTCTTTTGCCCTTTGGTAAAACTGCCCAAGGTGTATGTACTCAGGTTCTCTCTGTCAGCCTGCTCACCCCACAGACTGGGAAGAATTGGGCTCAGTGTAAATAAATGATAATGAGTCCATCAAAGCATTATACGAAATGGTCCCCTAGTGGCAGGAAAGAGTTAATGTACCTCCCAAAGTGCCTAACTCACAATCGGGGAGAAACCTCTCTCTGGGAGAACCAGGCTTCCACAAACCCAAACTTTGATAAAAGATGTCAGCAAGATGGAAAAGTGGAAAAAGGAGGGTAATTATTTTTTCAATCATGCATGAGTACTTCACTCTGGTGGATATTAACTCAGTCATTTCTAGTAAGCCAGGAGATTAACAAAAGGCAGAGGACGAAAGAAGAGAGACCCACAGAAAAGAAAAAAAGACATGGCAGAAGAGACACAAAAAGAAGAAAGAGCAAGTGACACGTATGGTATTTTTTATTTTTCCTGACTGCATTTGAAATTTCTGAGTTGCATAAACTGAATCCCCCATGCCTCAAAGCCCCTTCAGGTAGTTGAAAACAGTCACTATCTGCCTCCCAGAGGAGGTTGATCCTTGGCTTTTATCAACTACAGTAAACTCTATTTTAGAATATATTTGTTACAGGTATCAGAATTCCCTCCCTGGAATTATATTTTAAGATCTATATATCTCTATTTTTTGCAAAGGTACAATAAAAGACCATGTTTAAAAAAAAAAACTTTTTGTACACTTCAACTTTATTTTTTATCTTCTAAATGTGACTGCCTAGATCCACATAAGATTGTTAAAAAACTGGAAGCTCTTTGAGGGCAACTGTTTTTAGTAATAATAGCAGAAGTTCTAATCTTTCTTACAAAACCTTATTAAAATATTTGCTTGGTAATAGATATTATAGTTTACAAATGGTGAAGCAGAAAAATAAATAAATGTTACTCAATTATAAAACTTTAAGTAAACATTTATAATCTTTTATTTTTTCACATAAACTATCATATCTATTCTAAAAAACAATTTAGAACATAAAGATATATATATATAAAGGAACAGAATTCTCACATCATTTCACCTACCAAGTGTAACTACTCTTTATATTTGAGGTCTATACATTCATTTTATCAATATATATATATGGATATATATACACACACACATATATATTTTATTAAAATAAATTACATGCATGTTTTATCACATGCTTTTAAAAAATTAAACAATTTTCTGCATGTCTTTCCATTTCACCAATTATTATGTAAAATTCTAAACATTTTTAATAAATGCATGTGTTTCATTGTGTGGTTACATAAAAATTATTTACCACAATTTGTCTAATTTATGATGAAACATTTATGTTGGTTACATTTATTTGTATTTGAAACGATGCTGAGATGAACATTCTCAGAGTTAAATGTTTGTGTACACTCATGATAATTTTATAATTCTAAGAAATGGAATTATGAGATCAAAGAATTCAGCCATTTATTTATTTATTTTATTTGCAGAGACAGAGTCTCTCTCTGTGGGTGCAGTGGCATGATCATAGCCCACTGCAGCCTTAAACTCCCGGGTTCAAGTGATCCTCCCACCTCAGCCTTCTGAGTAGCTAGAACTACAGGCACAACCCATACTTGCCTAATTTATTTTTATTTCATAGAAATGGGTTCTCACTCCCAGGTGAGGCATTCAGCCTTTTAAAGTTGACTATTTCATATTGCAAACTTAATATCCCAAAAGCTTGCATTAATTTATTTTTCCACCAGCAGTAGGCATACATGTATCTTCAAAGTAAACAGTCAAACAGCAGATCCTATCCAAAAAAGGTAATTTGATTCTTCTGACTCCCCAGTACAAATTTGTGATAGATAGTAACAGTCCCAGCAATAGGATCACAAAGATTTATATTAGTTAGGTCGCAGTGATGATAAGGAAAATTCGACATGCCTTTTTAATCAGATTTTTCTATACACTTAAATTTTGGACTGGATCTGAGGATTGCTATTAATCACAAGCTATAAACACAAGAAAGAAGATGACATCATTTTATGACGAACTTTCAGAGGCATGCAATAGACAAGGTTTTATGTACAAGATGGCCTAAGGAGAAGATAAGAATGAAAAATCAAATTCAGGGCTTTGTTCACTCATTTGTTAGTTATTTATTTTTAACATTTATTGACTATCCTCGTTTTCACTATCCTGTGCTAAGTTCTACAGAAGCTCGAAACTGAGATGAATTAAAATCTAATTCTTAAAATAGGCCATTGATTCCCCAGAAAGCTCTTCCAAACTTTAGGAACTTCTAATAGCTGTACAAAATGATAGCTGATTGTTTTAAAAAACATGTGGGCAAAGTACATAATCGAGCAATTAATCAACTGATTTATTGAGCACCTCCTGTAAACAAGGCACACCAAATGCTGTGAGATGGTCTCTGTCCTTCAATACCTTCAAATTTAATGCAAAAGACTTGACGATAAACACATATAAATGTAAGTGGCAATCGGTGGTACATGAAGAAAGTGCCACAGAGAGAGTCAGCTGAGTGGAAGGCCTGGTTTTGCTCTGCGCTGCAGGAGTCCTTCCAGTCTAAATGGCAAGAGTTGAATTTGGGATGGGCCTGACAGAGGTAGGAAATCGGCCTCAGCAAAGCTTCAGAAACCAGAATAGACAGGGCATATTTGGGAAGGAGCAATGAGGTCTCCAGGAAGGTCTGGCCGGAGCGGAGACTTCATTATGAGGAAAAGGGAAAGAAAATGCCAACAAAGCAGCTGAAGCCACATCGTCACTCAGGACGAAAGCAAAGCCAGGCAATTCAAACTTTATCTGAAGGCAATGAAGATCTTAGAGGGAGGAAACGATGGGGTGTGGACAGGATTGTAGAAAGATCAGTCTCTAGTGAGAGCAAGCTGGGATGACGGTGGTGAAGGGGAGGGCAGTTTGGAGACTTGTAATAATCTAGGTGTGCGGTGACTACGTGCTGGGAGCCAGGTAGACACAGCGAGATGGGAAAGATGAAGAACTTAGAACATTAGGGCAGATGTGTTTTGGGAAGTCTGGAGGCTCTCTGTCCCTTGGTCACCTTTTCTTCCTATGGTCAATTTAAAACACACAAATGATGGCAGCAGCTTGCCTCTCCCTGGTTCTGCCAGTATTTCTACTCCTGCTGTCCCCTGACTTGGGGATAACAGTTACGTTAGGCAAGTATAAAACCAAGTGTGGCTTCAAGTAAACATTGTTGGGGATATTTTTAACATAATTACTAAAGCCTTAAATATTTTAAAAAGGTCATTCTCTTTTATGAATGCATGTATTACATATACATTTACATATTGTACATTTTGATATGATTCAGATCGTACATCTAATTTTAGAAGTAAAGTTCTTATTAAATATCCCATGCTTGAAAATGTTAGAATAATTTGCAGAAAATATTTCAAAGCTTCTCTAAATGGCTCAGAAGCATTTACAACTTAAGAAAAACTACAGCTTGCTGAAAAGCACGAATTGCTTACTGTCTTTTTTTAATGAGAATTTAAGAAGGCTTATTAAAAAAGAAATAAATTTTCCATTTCAGCTCATTTGGCTTCATCTGCCATTAAATCCTCCACATACCCAAGAGTTGCACTGATGTACTTAAATATTGTTTCTGCATTGAGATTGCCTAATGAGGCAATTAGTGGAACTCCTCAGATAGCTGGACCAAACACTTCTCAGCAGACAGAAGAGGTCCACTAAAGCAACAATGCAAAGTGCTTACATTCCCTGCCCACTTCTATTTGACCATGTGTCTTAGACAAGGTGAGTGGTGATTTTGGAAGGTGGACAAAACCGTGCACTTTGCCTAGGTAAAAGAGGAGCTTTGAGGCGTTGTTTCTGAAAACAATGCAAAAGGCACAACACAGAAGCGTGAAACTTTCTCTTTTCTCTCTGTATTATCAGCTTTGCTTTATTCCAAAAAGCTTTCTAAACTTTAGTCTTTAACAAATCACCTTTTTTGTTGTTGTTATCTATTTGCTGTCTTTAAATATAAATTAACGACTTTCTTCAAATTGATTAAAAACTTCTACTAAAATTTCTTTTAACTATATATAGCTACCATAAATGGAATGCCAGAATCACTTGATACAAATAGAAGCTAACTATAAAAAGTAGTATCATTACAATAGATTTGGCTTATTAAGTACTGTTGTAATATTGTCTTCTGTCAGAGCTAGGAGCTTGGGATATTTTCTTTTTCTTGCAGGGGGAGATTGGCAAAGGCTAGAGAGCTATTAAAGTCATTCTAGCACCAGAGACTTTCTTTTTGACCTCGTCATAAGGATTGAAAGAGAATTGAAAAGAAAATAGCTTCCTTACAACATGATTGGTTATTTATTCAACAAACACATGTATAGCACTCACCAGGTGCCTAGGTGCCTAGATTGGTCTAAGCAATTTACAAATATTAACTTACCTAATCCTCATAATGACCCTATAACGTAGTAGTATATTATTACCCCCATTTTACAGATGAGAAAAGGTGCACAGGGGTTAAGTAATTTAAGGTCACACGGCTAAAAAGTGGCAGCGCCCGGTTCAAACCCAGGCATTTTCACTACCGTTTGTCCTCTCAACACCGCTCCACATTGCCTGTGACAGTGGGATTCAATACTCTATAGGGCCATTTCACACATGACCTAAAATCATAGCATGTCCCGTCTACAACCATGAGCCCACACTGCATTACATGCCCCACGTGGTGAAGAGCACTGAACTGCCAGCTGTCTTCAATCCTATCTCCCTGGTGAATCTTATGATCTAGGCCTCAATGACTGCTTTGTCCCCAGCCCACTTACTGTCAGTTCTCTCTGGATTGTTAGCATCGATGAACTTGAATGGTGATTTGAAGTTTTAATATTAATATACCAATATTAAATGCTATTAATAATATATTAGTAAATAATATTAGTATATTTTTCTCCCCTGGTACATTTTAAATCCTTTAAACAAAGGAAATGTTTTGTATATCTTTGACTCAATCCTTAAACTTTGTAGATAACAACAAAAAGTGGTTTCTTAAAGGCTAAAATTTAGAAAGCTTTTGGAATAAAGCAAAGCTGATGATACACAGAGAAAAGAGAAAGTTTTATCAATGATTTAATGCTAATCATTGTATCCATATATAGACCAGAGTTTTAGGAGAAGAAATTATATGTCTATATCTATTATATATATTTAATGTATATATACACAAAATTCCATAAGAATAAATGTACACACGCATGCACACACACACACACACGCATACACAATTTCTAGAGAGGGTGAAGGTAAAGCCAAAGAGTCATGTATCCCATGCAATAAGTTGCCTCCCAAACATTTGACATGTGATATGGTAATGGCCTGAAGAAACAAACTAGCTGTTATTTAGAACTAACTACAGGCACCATTATGTGATTTTACAAAAGATAAAACTGAGAATCAGGAAGGGTAATTTGTGCAACATTGTATTAATATAATCCCTACGATTTGAGATTGAAAACAGGACTGCCTGAATCCAAGGACTGCATTCATTTCTTAACTAGGACACCACACAGGGGAGAGAGGTCAATTGTGAATTGTCAACTGTGAATCTCATAGATTTCTATGAGAAAATCTAAATGTGGCATTGTATGTGCTTTTGTATTGTGATTTAAAACACACTACATGAAATCTACCCACTTAAGAAAAGTTTGAGTGTACAGTGCAGTATTGTTAACTATAAGCACAATGTTGTACTATAGATTTCTAGAATTTCATCTTGCGTGACTGAAATTCTATAACCACTGAACCACTGCTCATTTCTCCTGACAGCCCCTGGCAAATGCCATTCTACTTTTTGTTTCTATGAGTCTGACTATCTTAGATATCCATATAAGTGGAATCATGCATTATTTGTCCTTTTGTGACTGGCTTATTTCACTTAGCATAATGTCCTTAAAGTCCATCCAGGTTGTGGCACGTGACAGGAGTTCCTTCTTTTTTAATGGCTGGCAAATTTTTCTATTGCATATATAAATGCACACATACTCACACACACACACCCCTACATTTTCTTTATTCATTTATCCATCCATCCATGGAGATTTAGTGTTTCTACCTCTTAACTATTTGAACAATGCTACAATAAACATGGAAGTACAAATATCTCTTCAATATTTTGATTTTGATTCCTTTGGACAAATACCCAACAGTGGATTCCTGGGTCATATGGTGGTTCTCTGCACCATTTTCCATTCTCATCAGTAATATACAAGGGTTCTTTTTCCTCCACATCCTTGCTTCTATTTGTTTCGTTTTGTTTTTTTTAATAATGGCAATCTTAACAAATATGAGTGATATCTTACTGTGGTTTTCATTTTTCTTTCTCTATCATTAGTGATTTTGAGTACCTTTTCATATATCTATTGGTCATTTGTATGTCTTCTTTGGAAAAATGTCTATTTAGGTCCTATGCTTATTTTTTAATCAGGTTATTTGCTTGTTTGATTTTTTTGCTGTTGAATTGTAGGAGTTCCTCAAATATTTTAGATATTAACTTTTTATCAGATGTATGGATTGCAAACATTTTCTCCCATTCCATAAGTTGTCTTTTCACTCTGTTGACCGTTTCCTTTGCTGTGCAGTAGCTTTGTAGTTTGATGTAGTCCCACTTGACTATTTTTGCTTTTGTGACCTGTGCTTTTAGTGTCATATCCAAGAAATCATTGCCAAGTCCAATGTCAACAAGCTTTTTTTTCCTGTGTTTTCTTCTAGGAGTTTTATGATACCAGGTACTACGTTTAAGTCTTTAATCCATTTTGAGTTGATTTTTATGTGTAGTATAAGATAAGGACTCAATTTCCTCCTTTTGAATGTAGATATCCTGTTTTTCAAGCATATTGTGAATTCTTACAAGTTTATGCTGCTTCAGCATCTATTTTACATACGAGTTTAACTTTCTCATATCGGTAGCAGGACTTAGTCATCCTTGACACAATTTCCAGTTCTCTGCCTCCTCCCAGGTCCTCAAAGTAGTCAATCCAGATGTCTGTCTTATATAACCACTTCTTGGTGACCACTATGAGTGAGACAGCTATATACAGCCTACCCAACTGACCTCCACATCCTGCATGCACTACACAGATAAGCCACACCAACCACTTTTCAGTCACAGTAGGACTGCATGGAACTTGCTTCAGCTTGCTGTAAATACACCAGTTGGAATTCCCAATGGGAAACCCACCTAGATGATACGTGGACCCCAATAAAAGCTTCAGGTCCCTCACTTTGTCTCCCTCTTATTCCCCACCCCATGCCTATGGCTTCCCCCTTTCCACTGGTGCTCCAAGACATGTTGACCTCTTCTCTCTGGGATCAGTTACTTCCTGTGTCTGGTTGAGTTGACTTTTCTGTGTCTTTTTTCCTGATCAGGGTTCTCCTAGAGAGTGGCTATCTTGGTAGGAATAAACTGGACACAGGGCAAAGAAGAGCCACAGAGTGTTCACCAGTATAAATATGTTTCCTGTGAGAGGAACACCTGGCCATGGGTCAGACATTGAGGCATCTTCTCAGTAAAGAAGTATCCCATGAAGGACACATTTTAAATATCCATTACCAAATCCCCTGGAGCCCCACAAGGGCAAGACAAGAGTTTATAGCCACTATCCGAAAAAAGAACTCAAGACCAAATTAGAGGAAAATATAGCACAACACCATTTGCTGAAAATATCCTTCCCCATTATGTAGTCTTGACACCCTTGTTGAAGATCCTTTGATCTCATATGTGTGGGTTTATTTCTGGGCTCTCTATTCTAGTCCATTGGACTATTTCTGTTTTTATACAAGCACCATACTGTTTTGATTACTGTAGTTTTGTAATGAGTTTTGAAATAAGGAAGTCTGAGGCCTCTAGCTTTGTCCTTCCTTCTCAAGATTGCTTTGACTACTTAATGTCCTTTTTGATTTTACAGAATTTTAAAATGGTTTTCTCTATTTCCATAAAAAGTGCCATTGGGATTTTCAAAGAGATTGCACTGAATCTGTAGTTCACTTTGAGTAGTATGGATATTTTAACAAAATTAAGTCTTCTAATTACAAACATAGGATGTCTTTCCATTTATTTGTGTCTTTAATTTCTTTCATCAATGTTTTGTACTTTTCAGTGTATATGTCTTTTACCTTCTTAGTTATGTTTATAATTAAGTATCTTATTCTTTTTGGCACTATTGTAAATGGGATTGTTTTCTTAATTTCCTTTTGAATTGTACATTGTTAGTATAGAAACACAGTGGGTTTTTATATGTTGATGTTGTGGCCTGAAACTTTACTATATTCATTTATTGGTTCTGATAGCATCCTTCTCTCTCACTCTCTCTCTCTCTCTCTCTCTCTCTCTCTCTCTCTCTCTCTCTGTGTGTGTGTGTGTGTGTGTGTGTGTGTGTGTGTGTGATATTTAAGGTTTTCTATATATGATTAGGTCATCAATGAACAAAGATAATTTTACTTCTTTCTTCCCAGTGTGAATGACTTTTACTTCTTTTTCGTGTCTAATTTCTCTGGCTACTGCTTCTAGTACTATGGTGACTAGAAGTAGTAAGAGTGGCTATACCTGTCTTACTCCTGATTTTAGAGGAAAAGCTTTCAGTTTTTCACCATTATGATGTTAGCTGTGGGCTTTTTATATATGGCTTTCATTATGTTGAACTCATTTCCTTCCTGATTTATTGAGTGTTTTTACTACGAAAGGATGTTGAGTTGTGTTAATTTTTTTTCTATTGAGATAATCATGTAATTGTTATCCTTTGTTCTGTTAATATAGGGTTTATATTGATTAATTTTTGTACATTGAATCATCTTTACATACCAGGGATAAATCCCTCTTAATCATGGTATATGATCCCTTTAATGTGCTGTTAAATTTGGCTTGTTAGTATTTTGGTGAGGATTTTGCACTTAAATTCATCTGGGATGTTAGTCTGCAGTTTTCTTACAGCGCTGTGTCGACTTTGGTATTAGGGTAATGCTAGCCTCATAAAATGACTTTGGTCATATTCCCTTTTCTCCAGTTTTCTGGAAGAGTTTCATAAGGATTAGCATTAATTATTTTTAAATGTTTGGTAGAATTCACCAGTGAAACCATCTTGTCCTGGGCTTTTCTTTGCTGGCAGGGTTTTGATTATTGATTCAATCTCTTACTAAGTATAGGCCTATTCAAATTTATATTTCTTTTTGATTTAGTCTAGGAATTTATCCATTTCTTGTAGGTTATCTCATTTGTTGATGTATAATTGTTCACAGTAGTTTCTTTCTTTTTTTTTTTTTTTTTTTTTGAGACAAAGTCTCACTCTGTCCCCAGGCTGGAGTGCAGTGGCACAATCTCGGCTCACTGCAACCTCCACCCCCCGGGTTTCAGCAATTCTCCTGCCTCAGCCTCCTGAATAGCTGGAACTACAGGCGCATGCCACCACACCCAGCTAATTTTTGTATTTTTTAGTGGAGATGGGGTTTTGCCATGTTGGCCAGGATGGTCCCAATCTCTTGACCTCATGCTGGGATTACAGGCATGAGCTACCACACCCGGCCCACAGTAGTTTCTTATAATCCTTTTAATTTCTTTGATATCAGTTGTAATGTCTTCTTTTTCATTACTGATTTTTGTGATTTGAGTCTTGATTCTCTTTTTTTCTTATTTAATCTAGCTAAATGTTTATCAATTTTATCTTTCCTCAAAACCAACTCTTAGTTTTGTTGATTATTTTCCTATTGTTTTTCTATTCTGTATTTTACTTATTCTTCCTCTAATCTAATTATTTCCTTCCTTCTGCTAACTTTGGCCTTAGTTTGTTCTTCTTTTTCTAGTTCTTAGATATGTAATTAAATTCTTTGAGATCTTTCTTCTTTTTTTAATTTCAGCATTTATCATTATAAATATCCCTCTTAATACTGTGCTTGTTGCAGCCCATATACTGTCTCTTATAGACAGTATATAGTTGTATCTTGGTGTTTTAATCCATTGAGCTATTCTGTGTCTTTTGATTGGGGAGTTTAATCCATTTACCTTTCAAGTTATTAGTGCTACAGAAGGAGTTACTATTGTCATTTTATTACTTGTTTTCTGTCTGTCTTGTAGATTTCTGTTACTCTTTTCCTTTCTTGCTGCCTTACTTTATGTTTCATTGATTTTTTAATAGTAACATACTTGATTCATTTCTCATTTACTTTTACTCATATTCTGTAGGTATTTTCTTTGTGGTTATCATGGTGCTTACATAAAGCATCTTACAGTAAAAACACTCTATATTAAACTGATAACAACTTAGCTTCAATCGCAAATACTCTACAATTTTCCTCTCCCACACATACTTTACGTTATTTATTTTTCAAACTACGTTTTTATTTTGTATATCCATTAACATATTTTTATAGTTGTAGTTATTTTTATACTCATCTTTTAATTTCTATACCTGAATTAAAAGTGATTTGCAGACCACCATTACAGTATTATGGTATTCTGTATGTCTATAGACTTAACTTTACCAGCTAGCTTTATACTTTCACATGGTTTTGTGTTGCTGTTTGGTGTCCTTTTGTTTCAATTTGAAGGGTTTTCTTTAGCAACAATTGTAAGATCTGGTGAGAATGAATCCCACAGCTCTTGTTTTCTTGGAAAGTTCTTATTTCTCCTTGATTCTTGAATGACAGTTTTGCTGGCTATAGTATTTTTGGTTAACAGTTGTTGTCCTTTAGCACTTTGAATGTATCATTCCACTCCCTTCTAGCTTGCAAGATTTCTGCTGAGAAATCTACTAATAGACATATGGAGGTTTTCTTATATAAGTCATTTTTCTCTTGTTGCTTTCAAAGTCTCTTTCCTCTTGACCTTTGACAATTTGATTATTTATCTTGCTATGGGTTTATTTTTGGTGCACTGTAATTGGAGCCACTGGGCTTCTTAATTCTAGATGTCTATTTCCTTCCCCAAATTTTAAGAGTTTTTGGCCATTTTCTTTTTAAATAAGCCTTCATTCCTTTCCTTTTTTTCTCTCTGTTCTCCTTCTGGGACTCCCATATGTGTAAATTCACGAGCTAAATGTTGTTTTATAAGTCCCTTAGACTTTCTGCACTTTTTCTTTCTTGATATAGGGTCTTACTCTGTTGCTCAGGCTGAAGTGTACTGGCATGATCATGGCTCACTGTAGCCTCAATTTTCTGGGCTCAAGAAATTCTCTTGCTTCAGCCTTATGAGTAGCTAGGACTACAGGCATGTGCCACCACACCTGGCTATTTTTTAAACTTTTTGTAGAGACAGGGTCTCACTGTGTTTCCCAGGGTGATCTTGAACTCATGGCCTCCAGTACTCCTCCTGCCTTGGCCTCCCAAAGTGCTGGGACTCTAGTCATTAGCCACTGCACTTGGCCCTTTCTTCACTCCTTTTTATTCTTTTTTGTTGTTGTTGTTTCTCTGTCTGGATAATTTCAAATGATCTCTCTTCAAGTTTGCAGAATCTTTTCTGCTTGATAAAGTCTGCTATTAAATCTCTTTAGTGAATTTTTTACTTTCATTATTACAGTCTTCAGCTCCCAAATTTCTATCTGATTCTTTCAAATATATTCTATATATTTGGTAATATTCTTGTTTTGTTTTTGCATTGTTTTCTTGAACTTACATAGCATCTATGTGGCAGTTTTTTAAATTATTTATCAGATAACTCATATACCTCCAGCTCTTAGGATCAATTTCTGAATATGTATTTTGGTCCTTTATTTGAGCTATATTTCCCTGTTCCTTCATGTGTCTCATAACTTTGTGTTGGGATCCACATATCTGAAAAAATAGCCACTTCTCTCAGTCTTTTTGGATTGGTTTTATACAAGGGGAGACATTCACCAATCAGCCTGACTAGAGCTTCTATGATCTCTGAAACCTTTTTTAAGGGGATGATGTATTTTCAGCCTCTGTGTGCAATTTCCATTAGAGAGGCTTGCTCCTTTCTTTTTCAAGTATTCATAACTTCTTTCTCTCTCTGGTGTCTGTCTGTGACACTGCAAGCTTTTTGATTCTATAGCACCAATCTGGGTCACTCTCCTTGTTCCTAGTGCTCACCAGGTATTCAGATTATGCAGATTCTCTGTCAGTACCCTGAAATGTAGACAGATACCTGACAAGAGAGATGAATACCAATCCCTAGGATAGCCCTCCAAAAAGCCAGAATGCTGGACACATGCTTCTTTCCTCTCCTTCTTTCCCAAGAGGGTAGCCTCAAGTTGAGAACTTTCTTCTGATCACACTAAGCCATGATGGCTACAGAAACCCTCACTACCTCCCCCACCACACACACTTATTTTTTCAAGCAGTCGCCAGGCATCAAAACTATATTTGTTCAACCAGTGATCTGAATGAGACAAGACAGAAACCAGCCCATTGGGCAGCCCTCTGAAAAACCAAAATGTTAGATGCATACTCTACCCTTATCTTTCACTGAAAGGAGAAGTTGTAAGCTAAGGCATGCTCTTCTGGTGCTGAGCTGTGTGCTAACTTGTTGTAAGTTGTTAGGGTAAACCGAAATTGCCCTTCTTACCCATTTTAATGATGCTGT
This sequence comes from Sapajus apella, assembly GCF_009761245.1. Taxonomy (NCBI): domain Eukaryota; kingdom Metazoa; phylum Chordata; class Mammalia; order Primates; family Cebidae; genus Sapajus; species Sapajus apella. Next base: position 6,012,366 of record NW_022436969.1, on the reverse strand, counting down.
TCTCAGCTTTGTGCTCACCTAGAATGCTGAAACTTCTTAACTGGATTTTGAAATTCTCATAAAGGTATTTTATCCCTATATTGTTAAATCAGGGTGCCTGTAGGGAAACAAAGGGTGGGATGTCCTATTATGCCATTTTACTGACTTTATGCCTGTGCTTTTTATTTAAGTAGGGTACTTTTATTATAATTATTTTAAAATAAATTGTCTATTATATCACTGTCAAGTAAGCACTAGAGGTTGAATCAATTCTAAATGGAGCAAAAATAATGGAATGAACCTTCAAATCCATGTTCTTTCCTGACCTTCTCCAGATTCACATTTATAATTGATCTCCTAGATATCCTATGACTGATGACTATCACTGGTTTACTAAAATAGCTTGACTTGCTATGATGCAAACAAAAATCAACTTTATTCTGTCATTGTACCATGCTTAAAAAGTAACTCAACCAACCCCCATCTCTCCAACCTTTGTTGAAATCTTAAGCAAGTCATATAGCTCTTCCCATCACTCTCAGTTATTATCAAAGAGTATGAATTATTATAAAATAAAACATCCAGTCCAGTCTAATTTCAAAATCCCAAACTCCAATCCAATTTATAATGTCACCCCTCCTCAAGCTCATGTTTGATATAGGCAGAGAACCTGAATTGGGAGAGGGGACATAAGTGATTTCACTCTGTCCTCATTTTCTTTACCTTGGTTTTCCACTAATTCCCCCTCTAATTATGTTATTTTTGACATACATGAAACTGAAGCAGTGGACAGGAGAGGGGTAAAGGAAAGGAGAGGTGATTTTAGATTCTTTGGAACCCAAAGAACTAGAATTCCAGAGTCTCCACTATCACTGGGATCTCCCACTTCAGTTCTCTTTGCAAAGGCAATACTTCTTTTAGAGGGATGCTTATGATTCCGCCTCTGCCTCTGACTTCCAGTGGTTGCACACACATACCACACCCCTATTACAAGTCATTTTATCCCTTCAGGAATTCCTCTTGAAAGAAAGACAAGAAAGACAAAGACAAAAGAAAGAAAGAAAGAAAGAGAGAGAGAGAGAAAGGAAGGAAGGAAGGAAGGAAGGAAGGAAGGAAGGAAGGAAGGAAGGAAGGAAAGAAAGAGAGAGAAAGAAAAAGAGAGAGAGAGAAAGGAAAAGAAAGATTTTTTTTTGAGACAGAGTCCCACTCTGTCACCCAGGCTGGAGTGCAGTGACACGAGCTTGGCTCACTGCAAACTCTGCCTCCTGGGTTCAAAGGATTCTCCTGCCTTGGCCTCCCAAGTAGCTGGAATCACAGGTGCCCGCCACCATACCCAGCTAATTTTTGCACTTTTAGAAGAAATGGGGTTCATCATGTTGGGCAGGCTAGTCTGGAACTCCTGACCTCAAGTAATCCATCCACCTTGGCCTGCCACAGTGCTGGGATTACAGGTGTGAGCCACCAGGCCCAGCCGTGTTCTCTTTTGACCTACAGAAAATACCATAGAGCTTTAAAATGTTAGCAGCCTTATTTCTTTGCTTTGTCACCAGCAGGCTGCTCCAGCTAGATATTAGCTCTTGGGCATTCCAGATCCTGCATCTCTCAAATTCCAGTGTGGCATACTTACTATCACATCACACCAGTGTGACATACTTAGCACCACATTGTTCTCCAAATGATCCTCCTGAATTCTTCCTCACTGAACTTGGTGTGAAGACAGGGCACCTTTCCTCTCCTCCCTTGTAGGGGGTACACAATGCACAGTTCCCCCTCTCCAAAACAAACCTCACCACCAACGTTTTCAAACTCTGGATGACTTCAGAGCCTTTGACAACATTTCAATATAAACTTCATGATAAAAACTTCCAGAAAACTAGGAAAAAAAAAGAACTTACTCAAACTGATAAACAGTGTCTACACACACAAAGAAAATCTTAGGCTAGCATCTTAATTAATGGACAATAGATGGCTGCTTCCCCTTAAGGTTGAGAGCAAAGAAAGGAAGCCTTAGCCAATGTAATAAAGCATGTAAAGGGAATAAAAGTCATGCAGATACGAAAGAAAGAAAACTGTTGTTATTTACAGACAATGTAGAAACTATCAAGGAATTTACCCAAAAAAAAAAAAAAACCCTCATAAAATGAATAAGTAAGTTGTAGGTTTAGGAAAGTTGCAGAAAACAAGGCTAACACACAAGAAGGCAGTCACACTTCTAATAATATATGTTAACAAGGAACAATTGGAAACTGAAATTTAAAACACCATACTGTAAACAATCCCTCTAAGAAAATAAAACTCTCAGGTACAAAACTAGCAAAGCATGCACAGGATCTATTTGTAGAAATCTACAAAATGCTAATTTAAAAAATCAGAGACTTAAATAAATGGATAGATATGGTGTGTTCATGGGTTGATAGGCTCAACAAATTGACCTATATTGTGATGTAATTCCCATCGAAATTCTGAGACATTTTTTAGTCATAATCTGCTTCTAAAATTTGTATGAAAAGCCAGAGACTAGCAAAAAAATTTTTGAAAAAGTAGCATAAAGTTGGAGGAATCACATTACCTGATTTGGGTTATACTGCATAGCTACACTAATCATATTACCTGATTTGAGTTGTACTGCATAGCTACAGTAATCGAAACAATGTGGTATTGGCAGAGGGACAGAAACACAGATCTATGGAACCAAATAAAGAATCCAGATGCAGATCCAAACAAGTATAGCCAACTGATTTCTGGCAAAGACGCAAATACAACTTAATGGAGGAAGTGTAGTCTTTTCAACAATCAGTTTTGGAATATTTGAGTAATCATAGGCAGAAAAACAAACAAAAAAAACCTCCACCCAAGCCTCATACCTCATATAAAAATCTATTCAAAATGTTTTATATATATAAATATAAAGCAAATAACTGTAAAACTTTTAGGAGAAACAAACAAAAAAAAGTTCATGACAAGATTAAATCGTTCTTGGACATGACACCAAAGACAGAATTTATAACAGCAAAATTAATAAATTGGATTTCATCAAAACTAATAATTTGCTTAGTGAAATACCCAAAGAAGATAGAAAAACAAGCCAAAAATTGGGAAAAAATGTTTGCAAATCATATGTCTGACAGAGACTCATATCCAGAACATACAAAGAATGCTATAAACTTACCTGCAAGAAAACAAATGGTTCTTATAACACAAAGGATAAATGCTGAGGGGATGGATACTCCATTCTCTATCATGTGGTTATTATGCATCTCACATTGTATCAAAACATCTCATGTACCCCATAATTATACATACCTATATGTACCCACAAAAATAAAAAATAAGAAAATTTTTTAAAAGAAAACCAACAGTTCAATTATAAAATGGGCAAAGTACTTAAATGGACACTGCCAAAGAAGATATACAGATGGAAAATAAACCCACAAAAGGATTTCAGCATCATTAGCCATTAGGAAATTTCAAATTAAAACCACAATGAGATATCACCATATACCTGTCAGAACAGCTAAAATAAAAAATACTGTCAGTACCAAATGCTGGCCGTGATGTAGAGAAACTGTATCTCTCACATGTTGTTGATGAGAATGTAAAATGGTATGGCCACTCTGAAGACAGTTTGGCACTTTCTTATCAGGTTATGTGCATTTACCACATGGCCCAGAAAAATTAAAACTTATGTTTACACAGAAACCTGTACAACAATGTTCACAGCAGCTTTATCTGTAATAGACAAGAAGTGGAAATGAGGCAATTGTCCTTTAATGGGTGAATGAATGAGCAACCATGGTGCAGCCACACAATGAAGCATTACTCCACAGTAAAAAGGAACTGACTATTAATATATGTAGCAACCTAGATAAACCTCAAGGCAGTTTATGTTAAAAATAAAAAAGCCAATCTCAAAGGGTTATATACTCGTATAATACCATTTATATAACAACCTCAAAGAGACAAAGCTGTAGTGATAGAAGAGAGATTGGTGGTTGCCCAGGTTAGATTTGGAAGAAGAATGTGATTATTAGGAGGTAGCATGAAGGAGTTTCTTTGTGTTAGTGGAACAATTCCATATCTTGATGGAGGTGTTCGTTACTTGAATCTACCCACATGATAAAATGTCACAGAAGTATACATCAAAAAAAACTTATGTAAAAACTTGTGAAATCTGAGTAACTCAGGCGTGGATGTCTGACCCTAGATGTGGAGTGCATTATGTGCTATGTGACTGTGGCTTCTATTGAACCACCCACTCAAGGGCAGGATTCCCAGGTGTAGACCTGAGTTAATAATATGAGACCAATGACAGTTTCCTGGTTTCAACAGTTTACTACGGTTATGTGAAGGGGAATATCCTGGGGGAATCTGGGGAAAGTATATACAGGAAGTTCCTATATTATTTTTGCGACTTCTTGTGCCTCATATACTCTTTCAAAAAAAGGTTATTACATCTATACACTCACAGACACACAGTGTGATGGTGTCCCTTTCTTGCTGAAATGGCTCCACTTTGCCAATGAATGTAGTCCACACTACATAGCATGATATTCTCACTCCAAAGTGTGACCCATCCTCTACAATTCCCCTTCTATTCCCCTGCATACCAAATGCTGCTCTTCCCAAATGCTGTTTTTCACTCAGCCATGCCTTTACACAGATTATTCCTTTCCTTCTACTTTTTATGACAAACCTTGTCTATCCTTCATCTGTATAGGGAAGAGTCCTCCCCCTCTTCCTCATCTCTTCACTTTCCTGCCTCTGTTCACACAAAGGGAAAATACCCAGCACATTCCTGCAGACACTTTTCAAATGGTCCTGTACCTTCTCTTCACTCCTGACCTATTCCTCCTCAAAGACAGAATAGGCAGCAGCAGGTGATCTGAATAGGAAGTACCAAATGTCCACAGGATCTCTTTTGTTCATCTCTGAGTTTTTTGTGTGTGTAAAATGAGACCTCTCTTGTTTTTTTTTTCCCTCCTTTCCTTTTTCACACATTAAAAAACAAACAAACAAAACACAGGATCTCACTCTCACCCAGGTTGGAATGCATTGGCACAATCTTGGACCTCCCAGGCTCAAGTGATGCTCCTGGCTCAGGCTCCTGAGTACCTGGGGCTACAGGTATCTGCCACCATTTCCAGCTAATTTTTCTTTCCTTCTTTTCTTTTTTTTTTTTAATAGATAGAGCGTCTTGCTATGTTGGTCAGGCTAGTCCCACTCTCGTGGTCTCAAGCAACCCTCTCATCTCAGCCTCCCAAAGTGCTAGGATCACAGGCATGAACCACAGCACCAAGCCCATTTTCACAAGTTCTGTATTAAGAGGAACTTTTGCTCCATTTGGCTCAGAATCTCAGAAAGAAAGACGTGCAGGTGCTGGCATTTGGTCCTTGAGACAGGCCTTGAATCTGTAGCAGAGACTCAACCCAAAATACTTGTCCTCCCTGAAGCCTCCCCAGCTTCTCCAAGGCAGCCAGTCACCTGCCCTGTACATACTCTGAATACTCAGGATATAGCACATGGTATAATAACATGTTCTGTGACTGTGACTTCCATTGAACTATGAACTCAAGGGCAGAATCCCCAGGTTTCTTTCATCGTTGTATTTGCCAGAACTGAAAGAGTGTGGCATAGAGGTACCAGAAAGAGATCCATCTGATGATCAGAAGAACAAGCACAGGGCACTACATTGAGTCCTGGAACTAAGAATCATTTCCTGTAAAATTATCTCAGATACATTTTTAGTATGTCAGAATAAAAAAGAAATTAACTCCTAAGGGTATTCAAGATGGTGCGTATACGTTACAAGAAGAGAACTCAACATTAACCAGACATGAAGCAAGCAGAAAAAGTTTCTATGATTAATTTCTGGTGAACAGAGCCAAAGGCAGTTGAATGGGACCACTAAACACAGCACTTTTATTTGCCTAGGAAGTGCTTCAGTGAGCATGCAGAGGAGGGCCTTTGGCCCTATTTTTTATCAAGCCTCTTTTTCTCTACCACTTCTATTCCTTTGTGTGCAGGATTTTTTTTTCTCATTATAGCCTATAGTCTTACCTGGTCCACTACACATTTATGCACATGAAACTGCAAAGCAATAGATACAGCACTGATTTTGTTTCCATCATCAACAATAGATCTGACTTCAAGAGTGCAGCCAAAATGTACTCATTTTCCAATATACCACTAAGATTTCTTTGGAATCAAGCATTTCACTGTGTTAATTTTTTTTTTCCTTCTAGGAACAGTCTAGGCAGCTAACATTGAATTTATGGCTTTGCAGAATTCCCTGAGAACAGGTGAAGTGAAAAATCGTACCCATGTTGTCAACAAATTCCAAGAATAACGTTCCTGTCTATCCATCCATACAAGGAAGTTTACATGCCATAAACATATGGATGAAAACAGTAATTCACCAGTATCATAAGAAGGTATTTCTTAAGTGTGGGAAAGACACAGTAAATTTTAAAACCTGCTAAAAAAAAAGTAGGATATAATCTCCCTGCCCCATAATTTTGCAACTTATTCCTTGCTCATGTGAAATATGCCTGGAACATCCAATGTAAAATGTACCTACCTTCCTTAGGCTCATATTCAGGCCAAAACTGTTAGTCTCAAAAGAAGAGAGTCAAACTTATCAATGTATTCATTTTAGTGGAAAGAACATGTTACATCTGTATAAATTTCAGTATTTATTCATATCCCTGTGCCTATTTCATTTTCTCTTGTTTGTATCAATACACATGCTTTTGTACAATAAATTTTTCAAAAAGAATTTTTTTAAGAAGGAAGTTTCCGCCCTTTTGCCTCTTAGCTAGTATATGTGTGTGATGAGAAATTATAACTGGATAGACGATCCCAGCACATGAAATATTAGCTTTTCTGATTGAGCCATCTCACATGATATTCACTCCCAAAAATTCTGGTTCTAAGACTCCCACAGATTTTCATGCTAATAATGTTTTGTGCCTGCACACCTGCAAAACTGGACCTAAAATTGTTCTTAAAAACATGGCTCAAAGATTGGCAAACACCTTAAAAATTAATCATGCTTTCTTTGCATGTAAAAAAAAATTTATATTGCTCTTAACCTAGAACCATTGAAACAGTGGGCAGCCAATCAATATTATTTGTGGTAAGTAACTATATACATGTTCAATGAATTGTGCTGCTCTATGCTCTAAAAGCAATTAATTTTGGTCCCACTTCATAGGAGGACAAATTAAAGAGGAGGAAGAACACTTCTTGAAGTTATCACCTTAAGAGTCACAGGTAGATCCTGAGACGAGGTGTCATTTTCAAAACACACCAAACTCCAGTCTTTCCTGCTCCTTCACTGGCTGGGGAGCTAACAGCTATTTAGCAATATTAAATAAAATAATAATAATGCACTTTGTTTACAAGGCGCTTATCCTCCATTGGCATGCAAGGTGTCTGCCTGGAAGCACAGCAGTAAAACAATTAAACTTCATTGAGCTGTCTAATGTCATCCCCATGTGGATGTTGGCATATTGTAAGACCTTGCTCAGGGTTCTTTGTATAAGACTTGCGTTTTCACTGTAACCACCGTTGATTCTTTGTGTCTCTCTAATTTCTTTCCATAACATCAATAAAAGAGAATATTGAGGGGAGAAAGGTCTCTTCCAAACAGGGGGTCTGACTCTCGGCTGTGATTTGCTTGGCAATTGGAGATTTTGTGTACAATCTCTTGCAGCAAAAGGTGAGAAATGCAGAAGCAATGGCTTTTATAAAAACACAGAGCAGCAGGAAGCCCTCTCTGCCCAATTACAAGGTGATCCCAGTTCATTTTTACAGTTTGTTTCTTTTTTTTTTTTTTATCACATATGTTTCCAAACACAGTCTTGATGTCCTGTGGGGCTGCTTTTGTAAAAAGCCATAGCTTCTGATTTAAGGAGCTTCAAAAATAGCTCTCTGCTTCTTCAGTCTGAAAGAGAGCAGTCAAGTTACAGCACATTTATTCTCTTTGAAAAATAGAAAGATGTCAAAAGCAAAGTTCACGGCAAAATTAGGCTGATTTGTTTTGTGTTTCTGTGATTCTTGTCTGTAGAAGTAAACAGGAAAAAAAAACCTACAGTGGTTTGTTTAATAAGCAAAAACTGCTATTAAAATGAATTTTGTGCTCAAAAACTTATCCTGGCAGGAAGAATCATCAATTATACAAGCTTTGGGAGAGGGGGGTAGAAAGCAAAGCTTAATATCCACTGTCAGCATACAATCCAGACCTCATGTTCAGAAAAAGGACAACCTCATTAGTTTGATACAAATGATCAGTAGTTGTCAGAGATTCTCTGCTTTGGCTGTGACAGACACGTTGCAGCAACCTGGTATGAAAACTTTCTTAACAAAAGCAGCTTTGGCTGATAATGACCAAAGGGTGGCCCCAATCTGGAAAACTTTCAGATGCCCAGATGGGATTCTCCAGGATATGCCACCCAGAAAGAGTCTGGTGAAACTCTAATCCACAGCACCATCTTTTTCCTGAGCATGCTTTGACACTGCGGTTAAGTAGTAGCAATTCTGCTTTCCCACACTTGCATATTTCTAAGGATGGAGCCTGATCATATTTCCCAGGTTTTGCACCCCCGTCCACCCCTGATTTTCTTGATTTGTATACCTGGCCCCTAGAGTGAAAGTCAGATTTGCTCTAATCCCTAAGTAAGTATCCCTAAGTAAGGTACTTTCTCCAGTGCTTGCAACTGACACAAAGGTTTTGTGTTTTTGAAGTGATAGAAGTTCAAAACCAATTCTGGGAATTGGTTGGAAAATATCAGTCCCATTACAGGTAAAATAGACTATTCCATATTGAACTAAACTATTGTATACTGAGGTTTTGTTGTTGTTTCTCTGATGTTTGCAATCATTCATAATGAGAGAGAATGGGAAGAAAGCATACTGAATTTTCTCCATTAGCTCTTTGTGACACAATTAGCCATGCAAATCAAGCAGCTTTTTTGAGCCTCTATTTCTAGTTTTTATATGAATATTAAATTAACATTTGTGGAAAGGAAAGTTTTGCACTCTGTGTCAATACAATGGTTTTCCAGAAGCAAAAATACTGCTTAGAAGTGTTGCTTCTATCTTTGTGTTTCTCAAGTGCACCAACCATCCACATACCACAAGGCGATTGCACACGTTTTTCCTGCTGTTCAGAACATCTACCCTCAGCTGTGTCCAGTTAACTTCTACTCTTCCAGCGGATCCCAGCCCAGTAATCCCCTCTTCAAGGAAGCCTTCCCTGATGGTCCTATATTATATGTGACTAGTAGCATGCTCTTTCCCGTGCTAGCCTTTATCACAAGTGTAATTTTACAGTATTTAAGGAATCCTTTGATTACTGTCTTCAATAACACACAGAGACTAGAATGTGATAAATGCCTGTGTGCTGTACACATGGCTAATTTTCAATCAATCATGTAGAGGTTCACAGTTAAATTGATCAATTGTCTAGAGGTACATAACATAATAAATCCACAGACAATTTAAAGGCCTTTTTTTTTTTTTTTAAAGACAGAGTTTCACTCCGTCACCAGGTGCCAGGCTGGAGTGCACTGGCGCAACCTCGGCTCACTGCAACCTCCGCCGCACGGGTTCAAGCAATTCTCCTGCCTCAGCCTCCCGAGTAGCTGGGACTACAGGCACGTGCCACCATGCCCAGCTAATTTTTTTGTATTTTTAGTAGATACAGGGTTTCACCATGTTGGCCAGGACGGTCTTGATCTCTTGACCTCATGATCCGCCCGCCTCAGCCACCCAAAGTGCTGGGATTAAAGGCGTGAGCCACTGCGCCCGGCCTAAAGACCACATTTTAACTAAGAGTTTTGGTTCCTTCCTGATGTTATCTCTTATCAGGGTACAAGCTAAAGAAAGAACCAAATTAACTTACCTGTGTTTCTTCTCTTTGTTTCTGATTCACAGTGCCAGTTCTCCTAATGAACACTGAAATCATTACCAGCAACACCAAGTAGAAAGACAGGATCCTCAGACTGGAAAATTGAAAGTGAAAACCAACAGTTAGATCAAAAGCCAACAGTGCTGTGTAATCAAAGATAAGTCCTAAGATTTTAGACAATAGCTTTTGATAGCATGGAATAGAAGGAAACAACCCTTTTTTCTATGTCTACCTCTACTTTTTGGATAAGTGCATGGATAATCTAGAATCTCTTTATTTATTTTTCTTTTTTGAATTGTACTTTAAGTTCTGGGGTACATGTGCAGATCTTGCAGGATTGTTGTATAGTTGGTTTGCTGTCTTCATAACAGATAGACAGATAATAGGTAGCCAAGAAGGCAGAAAATAGAAAGATAGGTTGTCCTATCCTATTATATACTTTATGCAATTTTGTCCAAGAGTATAACTGATGCTATGTGAACTTTCAAATAGTATGGACATTGCCTCTTGTAGCTCCCACATTTCTCTTTTAGCTTCACTTATCCATTTCATTTTAGTATAGAATCCATCTTGAGACACATCGATGATTGACACTCCCATTGTCTATTCATGTGGGGCCACAAATTGCTTTCCTGAGTGTGATTATTGGTCCTACTGTTTTGAAGTTGGAAACTGATGAGAAACATTAGCCTGCCAAGGAGATGGGCAGTATTCCATAGACCACTCCAATGGTCTGTGTGGAACTCGTTTTGCTTCTTGAGGAGCTAAGATGATAACAGACTTGTTCTGAGATTGTAGCTACAAACCGCAAAGTACTGCAGAGGCTGACCAGAGCTTCAGCATGCAAAAGGTTTTCCAGGAGAAGCAAACCCATTCCATTTGTGGCTTTTGCTAGTTTTGTACTATCAAGAAATGTATTTTAAAAACATCTTTTCTGCAAAGCTAGCAAAAGCCACAAATTTGATACCTTTGGTTTACGTGCAAAACACGATGCCCAATTCAGCTTAGGTTTTGTATTGCATTAGCTAATGTAATAGAACTTCTAAGACGTACCCAGGTCAACCAGCCTAACCTCCACATTTCAAATACACTTCAATTTGAGACCTCAGCAAGACATTCACATAGTGCTGAATGGTGAGGTAATTGTTGAATTTTAACCTTAAAATATTTAAATGAAAAAAAAAATTTAAATGATGCATTGTCCCCATTCCAACACTTCTGAGGAGCTCTCATGAAAATTATGGGCTTGACCTGACAGTTGATTCCATTAGTGCAGCAGAGGCAAATCTGTATCAGAGAAACAGGAAATAATGCAGGTTGGAATCACTCACTCAAATATGACATGAATAAGGAATATAGTATAGATGGAGTCCAAGAAGAAATCTTATAGTTAGGAGGAGTTGAAGGGCTTTAAGCTGTGGTGAAGAGAGCAAGTTGTAAATCTCATTTGTAAGAAATCTGCAACACACCTCATGGCTATTCTATGACCCATATTAGATTCTGAAACCTCTGTGAGTATTGAGTCTGACTATTGTTTTGCTATGCTCAGTTTTGCTGTCTAAAAATTGGGTTCCATGGGATTTACTAGGGCTCTTCTTGCCTTCTTTTCCATGGAGATTGGTGCTGACATGCATCAGATTATGACAGCATTCCACCCTGCAGCATTTGGGGTCACTGTATTTGTAGGGTAAATAAAACTAGTCCCGTCATCTTATATGTTACTGAAATACAAGTTGGATTTGTTGGTAGGAAAGGTTTCAGGTATTATTTTAGCAGCACAACATAATTGAGGAATGAATAAGAAACATCTGAGAATTTACTGGTCTTTTCCTATTGATTCTGTTACTTGTGATTCTATAATTAAAATCTTAGAAAGAGTAATAGTAAAAAATTTTTAAAATATCTCTTCTTTATCTCGCAACGTATCATTAAGCTTTGGATTCACAGAAGCAAAATGGCCTTAGATGATGAAGACATAGATTACGGACTGAGGGCTACATAATTAAACATGTAAGATATCAAGGTAAAGTACCAGAATACATAAAGAGGATAATTTCTTTAGTCAGCAAATGGGCAATAACAGGAAAAGAATTTTTGTCTTGGGATAGTGAGCAGTTGTATAAACATATGATGCAAAGGCTTTTTCAAATAGACATAACATTGCCATATGTTCAATCCGAGAACTGCGAGGGGACTAGGGAAAATCAGAATGATTTAAGATCGCCTATACACATCTCTGCCACCACTTGGTTAGCTGAGCCCAAGCAGCTAAAAGTAAGGAGTGTAGTTAAATAGGGACATGTTGAGAGACCATAGTGGGCCCCAGAGATTGTTGTGTTGAGGTAAAGAAAGCCATCAAACATCACCGACAAACTGCTGCTTCCCTTAAGATATGATAGAGTGTGTGCACTACCTCTGGTAGTCCTGCTCTCCAGCGCTCATGGGCTGCCTCCCTCTAGATTCAGGCAGGAGCTGCTTAACATGGCAAAAGAGGTTTAGACTGTGGGGAGCATATGGATTTGCCCTTCCTCAGTACTTAGCTATGAGAAAGAGACAATGCTGCCAGGGTGTCAAAAGACCACTAAAGTAAACAGATCCCTCTACACAAAGGGAAGGCAGCCTGCAAAGCAGCCGCAATGGAAACAACAGCACCTCGATGCCAAGTGCAGTCTGTGTCTGTACAATATCAAATCAACCAATCAAAGGGTTAGAAAAAGTAACACAAACAAATGTTTTGTCTACATAACCTAGCCTGTATGTTTGTTTTCTCCTTATGATTGAACAATTGTTTTTTATAACATGTAGACACAGCCACCGTGTAATAAATTGGCACCCGAAGATAAGCTGTTGAATGCTGGTGGTGTAGACTATTGCTCTCATTTTACAGATTGAGTAGGGAAAATGAGATTGATACGGGAAGCAAGTCATATTACCAGTAGTGTGGACTGCAATGGCCAATCTGCTCTACTGAAGTGGCTTCATTAATCTTGCTATGATTAAATTAATCAGTAAGATGATCAGCCATGATCTTTCTGAAAGGTATTTTCTCCCATTTGGAGGATCAGATCTATTCATACACAGATATTTTTATTGTCTAATTTTTTAATAAAGAGTATATGGGAATGACTTTTCCTAGCCAGAATTAATCAGATTGCCCTTAAAATTTGAATTTACCTCATCATTATTTAAATGTCCACTTCAGTTTGCTTCTATTGATAACTACAGTCCTTTCTCAAAAGTAAAAGCAAAATCCATATCATATAAAACTATCCAACCATAAAAACATAAATAATATTAAAGTGAGTCAAACCAAGCTGCTCAGAATTATGTCCCTGCAATATGCATTCTTACATGCGTGCATTTTCTTATTTATTTTTCACTCTGCATGCCACTTAGTGGATTCTCAATTTGAATTCTCTCTTTAGTTATAGAAATGCTCTGAATTGTTGCCTCCTATTTTGATTCCTCTCTACTCTCCCAATTCTATTTTTCCTGCAAGTCCTACTTGATGGATGGTGAAACCCTCAGATCTCCCCGTCATATCTCTGAAACACGTTCCCTCACTTAAACCCACTGATTCATTCATCAGGTATATCCAGTATGCTACTCAACCCACCAAGAATTTTTTATTTCAACAATTATGTTTTTTATTTCTAAGAAGTTGTAGGCAGCCAGATCTTGTTTCTTGAGTACTGTTTGTAGTTTAATAATCATGTTTACAAAAAAAATCTCCTTTATCTCTATGATGATATTATGTATTCTTAAAATCATTTTTGGATTGCTTCTATTAATTATCATACCTGGGGTATAATTTTTTTTCTATTTATTGTTTTGGTGGTCTCTCTTTCATTGCTTTAGCCATCCTCATATATTGGGTAATTCTTGGTTGTTCACTATTTTAGTTTAGGTTCCTTCAAGATAGAGCTTGCAAGAGTGGTCATAAGCAGTTTATTTGAAAGGAATTCTAAGAAACACAAGCAAAAGAGCAATGAGGGTGAGACACAGAATCAGGAAAAGCCCATTTAAGGCAGTATTTGGAGATTTATCAGTTCCCTTAAGACCTGAGAAGCACGTGGAATGCCTTCCAGAACTGTTTGCTGAAGAGTTCCAATTCCCCCATGGGTTGAGGGTTGCCCCCGGGAATGCTGACTCCTTCACACTTTTAACTGTAATTACCTATGGGCCAAAGGGGCTCCCTCTGCTTTGGAGACAGGCCTGAGGCATAAAACAGAAAAGTTAGGACCTGGTCGGTGTGTATCCAGACATGCATGGAAACTGCACAAAAATGTGCAGCTAAAATTAGAGCTGGCCAAAAGAATCTTCTGCTTGTTCACATGGAGAAGGTTTCTCTATCATGTGTTCTAAGTTGTGATAGTTTCCGGTACAGTGACCTTTCTGCAAGAGTGGCCTTTGGGCAATGACATCAGCCCCAGCCTTTTAGCAGAAGCATCCAATTTGGCCTGGCATTGAGGGCTGCCCATCTAAAGCCATCTTTTTGGAGTGCCTTTTTTTTTCCAGTCCACAGAGAGTTCTCATTCTTGTTTTTAGGAATAACTGAATATTTGTTTAATGCTGCCTATGATATCCTGCAGATGAGAAAGCTTTTTACCTATGCTCAGCTTTCTGCCTAACATGTAAATTAATCTCTTCTATTATGTTTTAAAACGTCATGTCCAAGATCAAAGATATTCTCTTATTTTCCAAGAAACTTGGATTTCAGGAACATTCCACATTTGCAACATTCATTTCTACCTGGTTTCACAAACATTGACTTCCTTTCTGCTATCATCTCACTTGAATTCAAAACATTAATTAATAGAGATAATCCACTGATCCTCTGAAAAAGTCTCACGGGACAGCTCAAGTTAGTCCATGTAAAACATTCCAAACCCAAAATCCTAAAATACTTTATCTATTAAATGTTTGAGATCAGCACTCTTTTTTCACTACATGAGATTGTTTTACATTATCATATTTGTTTGCTAAGGCTGCCATAACAAGGTACCACAGACTGGGTGGCTTAAACACAACCATTTATTTTGTCACAGTTTGAAGGCTAGAAGGCCATGGCAATGTATTGACAGCGTTGCTTGCTTCTGAGGCCTCTTTCGTTAGTTCATAGATGGCTGGCTTCTCCCTGTATCTTCATATGATCTTCTCTCTGGACTCATCTGTGTCCAGGTCTCCTCTTCTCTTCTTAGAAGGACATCAGCCCTACCAGGTTAGGGCCCACCTTGATGGCCTCATTTTTAATTTAATTGCCCCTTTAAAGACTATCTCCAAAAAAAATCTCATTCTCAGGTTTTGGGGATTAGGATTTCAATATATAACTTTTAGGAGGACAATATTCAGCCCATAACACAAATAAATATATTAAGAATTTTCCAGATTTTACTTCAACATTGTTCAAATGCAGTGAAACATTATTCCAATCGCCATTTCAATTCCAATAGAAGGAGTTATTTACCATTGCCAAAGACTTAAAACTGTGGTATTATTTTCTTCCATTTTTGCTAGAAAAACATATCTCCTAATAATTCCTTGGAGCATGCAGGAAGGAACACAGGAACATATAATAAACTCAAAGGATAGAGATTTAGGTCAAATCTAAATACAGCAAAGCACCCCTAATATGGGATAATATTCTACAGCTTATGTGAGAGGATGAAACTAAGTTTTAAAATAGTTTTAAATTTATTTTTTAAATATATATATACATATATATACGTACATATATCTTGTTAAAAAAATTAATTGAAGAGTTCAAAGGAATAGAGAGAGTAAAGAATGTCTTCTCCCACCTCAACCCTCAGTTCCCAGCTGTCCTTCCCAGAGGCAACCACTATTATCTCTTTCTTAATTATCACTCCAGAGATATTGTATGGAACTGCAAACATGTATATTAATACACCTTTTTTGCTTTATACAGTTGGGGTATACTTTACACACATTCGGCTTTGTGCCTTTTCCACTTTACAATCTTCAAGATTACTCCATATCACAGAAAGAAGCTATACCTAATTATTTTCAAAGGTTGCATGTAATTCAGCTGTATGGATATCCAAATAATTTTTTAGCCATACCCTTCTGATGAACATTTAGATTATTCCAGCCTTTTGTGAGCATAAATAATGCTATAAAATAGCCTTTTTTCTACAACTTTGCACAGATGTATAAGTACACTTGAAGGATAAATTTCCACCAGTGAAACTGCAAGTTCAAATGTTATGTGTATTCTTAATTTTGAAATATGTTGAGAAATTTCTATTCAAAGAGTTTGCATCCATTTGGAATCCTACCAACTATGTATGTACTTGCTTCCAACACTCTGTTAATACAAACTTTTGGAAATTTGTTAGTTTCATGAGCAAAAAGTGGCATATCATTATGTTTCTAATTTGCATTTCCCTAATTATAGGTGAAGTTGAGCATCTTTTCCTACACTTAAAAACACTGGGGCCAGGTGCAGTGGCTCATGCCTGTAATTCCAGCACTTTGGGAGGCCGAGGCGGGTGAATCTCCTGAGCTCAGGAGGAGACCAGCTTGGGCAGCATGGGGAAATCCTGTCTCTACCAAAAATACAAAAAAATTAGCAATGTCTGGTGGCACACACCTGTGGTCTCAGCTACTCAGGACGCTGAGGTGAGAGGATCATTTGAGCCTGGGAGGCAGAGGTTGCAGTGAGCCAGGATCACACAACTGTACTCCAGCCTGGGTGACAGAGTGATACGCCATCTCAAAAACAAACAAACACCCCTCCCCCAAAATTGGTATTTCTTTTTTGAAAAGCCATTTGCTCATTATCTTTGCCCATTATTAATTGCTATTCTTTTCTTAATTGAAAAGTGGGTTTTAAACAACTGTAGGGTCATGTTTATTATTTCTAGGACAAGTGTCAGATGAACAATTTAAGTTTCCAGGTCTGCTTAGGTCTCCTAAGTCTGCCTTGACAAATAAATAGCAGAGAATATGGATGCACCACTAGATAAGGACTCTCCATACTACCACTATTGAAAACATTGTAATAATCTGAATAAATGAAGAGAGACACATGTTCATTGATGAAATGACTTAACAGTTACAGATGTCCATCCTCCCTAATTTTCACATGCAATGCAATTCCAGTAAAACTTCTAAGCAGAGTTAAAGGAACTCTATGAATTAATCCTGCAATGTTGTGGAAGAATACAAGTATACAAATAGCCAAGTCAATTTTGAAAAAAAGGAGCAAAGAAAAAGAACCATGTTCTATCACAGAGCAACGTACCCAAAAAGCTTTAGTAAGAAAAACAATATGACAATTAAAAAAACCTTCAATAGAACATAAAAGATCTCAGAATAATAGGAAAGTGGCATACTGCTTAGAAAATGATACAGGGAAAACTCTATAGAGAAAAATAGTATTGAATTTCTATATATACCATATTAAAAGTAGATGCCAGATGGAATAAAGACCTAAATAAGAAAGGTAAAATTAAAAAGGAAATACTGCTGTTGAGATTATAAATTAGTACAGTAAAATCAGTAGATTAGTATAGCCACTGTGGAAAACAGCATGGAGATATTTCAAAAAAATAGAATTACCATATAATCCAACAGTCTCACTCTTGGATCTTTACCCAAAAGATTTGAAATTGGTTTATCAAAGAGATGCTGAACTCCCATGTTTATTGCAGCACTATTCACACTGTAGCCAAGATATGGAATCAACCTAAGTTTCCATCAATGGATGAATGAATTTTTGAAATGTGGTACTTATACTCAATGGAATACAATTCAGCGTTACAAAAGGAAGGAAGTTCTGTCATCTGTGACAAAATGAATGGAAATGGAGAACATTATGCTAAGTGAAATGTCAGGCTCACAATGACAAATAGTGCATGTTCACACTTACATGTGGGATCTAAAACAATTGAATTCACAGAAGTGAAGAGCAGAATGGTAGTTATCGAGGCAGGGGAGCGGAAGGATGGGAAAGGGTGGTCAATAGGTACAAAACCTCAAACAGAAGGATTTTTTTTTTTCTTTTTTGAGTTCTGTCACACACAGGTAAATATTTGAGGTAATGGATATGTGAACCAGCTTGATTTAATTATTCTACATTATATTAATAAATTATGACATTTATTACTCTATAAATTTATATAATTATAAATTACCAATTTACAATTTTAAAATCCTCTAGAATTAAAAATAAATAAAGCTAATAGAAGAAAATGTTCAAGGCATGCTTGAAACTGTGGGGTAAGAAAGGACTTTCTAATATACATACCCAAGCAAAAACATGTCCAGCTGTCTATAAAATAAAGGGCATTATAGGCAAAGTTAATGGACAGATCATGGTTTTGGGGAAGATATTTACAACTTCTAAAACGGAAACAAGATTGATATTTATCCTACAAACTTCTGGAAATTAATGAGAAAAGGCAGAAAACACAACAGAAGACCAAGCAGAGGACAATTATTATGCAGTTCACAGCAGGGGAAACCTACATGGCTATCGAGTTGTTGCAGGTCAGGTTTTCTGGAAGGAAGACGGGCGATGAAGATGATAATGAAGGAGGTTTATTAAGAAGTGCTTTCAGGATCAACACCTGTTGCTGTGGTTTGGAGGTGATCCGTTTGTCCTCACCAAATGTCATGTGAAATGTAACCTGCAGTGTGGTGTATTGGAAGGTGGGGCCTAGTGGGAGGTGTTTGGGTCATGAGGGTGCATCGCTTATGAATGGCTCAGTGGCATTCTTGCAGTAGTGAGTGAATTTTTGCTCTCATGAAATTGGACTGGTTCTGGGGAATAGATTCGTTTCTGTGAGAGTGGTTTGTCATAAAGCCAGGACTTCCTCGGGTTTGGCACCTGTTTGCACAGTACCACTTCCCCTTTGACCTTCAACATGTTATGCCTCAGCTTTTGTGCCAGAAGTCAAGCAGATGCCAGCATCATGCTTCTTGTAAAGCCTGCAGAACCATGAGTTAAATACACCTCTTTTCTTTGTAGCAACACAAAATAGACTAAGACACCTGCAGAAGAAGAAAAGGAAGAAGGTATGGGCCAAGGGAGAAGTTGATCTGTGATGCAGTCTCAACAAAGGACTCGGCGTGCCTAAGGGGAGCTTGGAACAGTGTGGCAGATTGTACTTCCAAAAACATCTGCCATAACATCTTCTATACTGCATGCTGTTTTTTCAATGTGACTGTGGCACTCCTCCTATAAAAAAGAAGGATCTATGTCTACTTTCCATAGAACTAGGTGAGCATTCTTGATTATTTCAACCAACAAAGAGTAACAAAGCAATGCTATGTGTACTTTAAAGGATATACAGCTTCTGAATTGTTTGTGTGTTCTTGAAGTATTCTGCTGCCATAGAAGCAATCTCACTGGACTGAGACCACTATGCTATAAGAAAGACCAAACTTGCTCCTATGGAAAGACCAGACTAGCACATGGCAAGGCCCTGAGATTACATAAAGAGAGAGAGATGCCTAGCCAACCTTCAGCTGATTTGGCTCTCTGTTATTTTAGCTCTAACCACCACTTGGCAGGAACCACATCAGAAACCCTAAGCCACAACTTCTTAACTGATCCCTTTCCAAATTCCTGACTCACATAAACCTTGCAAAATAATAAAATGATTCTTGTTCTTTTAAGTCACTAAGTTTCAGGATGACTTAAGATGCAAAAATAGATCACTGGAACACATGGCTCTTCAGAATTGGGGCAAGAGAGCTCTATTTTATGTGCCTACATCTACCCATCATTGAATAAGGACTGGTCTGAAATACAGGAGTGACTTTGGGCAAGGTGGCTTTCTTCAGCCTAGGGAAACTCCCAAAAAGTATTGATAGCTGAGGGCTATCAATGAGAAAAACTGCCAGAAACTTAGAACATTTCAGTGTTGAGGCAGGATTTGGATGGCATATCACAGTCTCCATTATAGTCCACCACTTGTACCACTTAGATCACTTGTTTTTACAAGTTCTGCAAGCACTGCAGGATGCTGGCAGGCCTCTTTCCTGGAAGAAACTTAGATGAAGATGGTGAGTGGCATGACCCACAGCCTCTCTACTGCTGCAGCTTGTCTTAAGACCCCAGCTGATTTTCATCCCTCTCCTTCTTTATCATTTATTCTAGACTCCTCACACCTTCGCTTAAAACATCTCCTGGTCTGGCCGGGCGCGGTGGCTCAAGCCTGTAATCCCAGCACTGTGGGAGGCCGAGGCGGGTGGATCACGAGGTCAAGAGATCGAGACCATCCTGGTCAACATGGTGAAACCCCGTCTCTACTAAAACTACAAAAAATTAGCTGGGCATGGTGGCACGTGCCTGTAATCCCAGCTACTCAGGAGGCTGGGGCAGGAGAATTGCCTGAACCCGGGAGGCGGAGGTTGCGGTGAGCCGAGATCGCGCCATTGCACTCCAGCCTGGATAACAAGAGCAAAACTCCATCTCAAAAAAAAAAAACATCTCCTGGTCTAAGTGACTTATCTGATGGGGTGACCCAGATCCTCATCACTGAAGAGTCCAACTCTTGGTCACCAGGGTTTCTGTGGCAGCCATAAGTATCCATCAAAGTTGGTCAAGGGAATACTGAGATACCCAAGCGGAACTTCTGGGCGCTAAATACATTTTTCCTCACTGTATTCTGTACTAGAAGCCCTTTCTCTTCCTGAATCACAGTCAGTTGGTCTAATGTGGTCTTATGTGCGATGCCATGTTAATGAACAGCACATTCTGTAGACCTCAGATAATGGTGCTGGCAAAGGCTATGAGAGAAGAAAATAATACATGTCTATTGCAGTGATAATGAATTGATGTCCCTCTCAAGGTGAATGGTTTCAAGATACTCAACCTGCCATCAAATGGTTCCTCAAGAGATAGCGTCAAATTGGGGGGTGGGTTCAGTGTTGATGTCTGTTGGTGGCAGCTCAAACTTTCAGCAGTGACAGTAGCTAGATAGGCCATAGTGAGTAGGAACCCATGCATAGCCTCCATCCCTATCACCATGGTGATTTTATTCCTGTATTCATTGTGCCCGACACTGGGATAGCCAATGACACATGCTAGTTTACATCACCTGACCGAGTTATTGTGTCAACTTGGCTGTGCAGGGCTGCTTTCATGGTAGATGCTCTCTGGTAGGCATTATCATATTGCAAGATTTTCATGTTTCATGCTAATTCCCATATGTCAGTGCATATACATCTAACCCAGACCATGTTTTTTCAGACCTTCCAATCATTCTCTTTCAGGTCCCCAATGAACTGGCCAAGTCATTTACTATTGCCATAAATTCACATATACTCGAACCTTGAGCCACTTATCTTCCTATATAAAGAATATGACCAGGTGTACCACTCAAAATTTAGCTTATTTGTAGTATTTCCCCTCACAACTACATTTGAAAGCCATCTGTGACTGGGCTGTGTTGCAGCTTCTGTTCCTGTTATCTATGGGTACATAACCCAAAATTCAGTGGCTTTAAACACAACATTTATTTTTCTCACATATCACAAATTTGGACAGGACTTTGTGGGAACAGCTTGCGTCTGTTCCATGTAACAGGTGGGGCAGCTGACAGCTGGGGCTGGACTTGTGAGAAGGCTTGCTTACCCACATGTCTGCGGTTGATGCTGGCTCTTCGCTGGGATCTCAGTGGCTGCTGTGACTGAAAGACCTATACACAGACTTTTAATACAGCTATCTAGTATTCAAAAAGCATGATGGCTTGGTTCCAAGAGCAAACATCTCAAGAAAAAGAAAGGGCCAAGAGGAAAATATAGTATCTTTTATGACCTAGCCTTGGAAATTGCTAAGTGTCACCTCTGTTTCATTTTATCAGTTACAAATGAGGTACTAAGGCCAGCCTATATTCTAGGAAAGAAGGATTAGACTCTATCTTTTGATAGGGTCAAAAGAATGTCATAGAACGTCAAAAAACTTTCAGGCATCTTTTAAAACCACACTAGCTTACACATAACCAAGTTGACCCATCTATGAACCCAGCTTGGCTTTTTTCTTCCTTTGTCAGCTGGTCATGGTGGCCATGATTGTGAGCTAAGGGAGACGCACAAGGGTAAGAGTATTGGTGACATGGCAGTCTGAGTCATCTGCTTGTGCCACTGATTCTTGCCCTCTGATCCTAATTGGGCAGGATCTCACATGTACCATTTCCATCTTACAATGGACAGCTAGGCTGGTCCAACATTATGCCTTAGAAGGTCTGATAGAATCTATCTTATCATGACCAAAGAGTCACTCAATCGACCATGGTCAGAAATCTTATTTCTACCAGGGTCCAGTAGTTGGCCAGGAGGCAATTTTTGAGTGGCATAATATTGTTCACTATAGATGGTATGCCCTTGCTCCAGAACTCCAGGACTCATCATAAAATCTACATAGCATCTTTTTTTTTTTTTTTTTTTAGATGGAGTCTCGCCCTGTCACCCAGCTAGCATGCAATGGCACCATCTTGGCTCACTGCAACTTCCGCCTCCTGGGTAAAAGCGATTCTCCTGTCTCAGCCTGGCTGAGTAGCTGAGATTACAGGCGCCTGCCACCATGATAATTTTTTTTATAAATCTTCAGTAGAGATGGGGTTTCACCATGTTGGCGAGCCTGGTCTCAATCTCCTGACTTTATGATCTGCCTGCCTCAGCCTCCCAAAGTGATGGGATTACAGGTGTGAGCCACCATGCTGCTTTTCCCATCTCAGATAACTTTAATATTACAGGATCTGCTGAGTCATACGTTCCAGTTGGCAGGAATGCTAGTCTAGTATTCTAGACATGCTAGAAAGCGTCTTCCTGTTCTGGGACCCATGCAAAGCCGACAGTCCTTCAAATAGAATATACTACCATCAAAACTCAAAGAGAGGCCAGGCACAGTGGCTGATGCCTGTAATCCCAGCACTTTGGGAGGCTGAAGTGAGCAGATCACCTGAGGTCAGGAGTTCAAGACCAGCCCAACCAACATCGCAAAACCCCGTCTCTCCTAAAAATACAAAAATTAGCCAGGCACAGTGGTGGGTGCTGTAATCCCAGCTACTCAGCAGGCTGAGGCAGGAGAATTACTTGAACGCTGGAAGCAGAAGTTACAGTGAGCCGAGATCATGCTACTGCACTCCAGCCTGGGTGACAGGGTGAGATCTCAAAAAGCAAAATAAATCGAAGAGAGATCATTTTACTGCTCCTTTCTTTGTGGTGGGAAGTATGAGATGCAATACTTTGTTGTTGTTATTTTTGTTGCAATGACTTTGTGATAGAAAGTTTTGGTATGCTCCAGGCCACTGAATTCCTAAAATATTACTACTATGGTTAGTCCCTAAATCTTTAAGTGCTCATCTCATACCCTGTTAAGCATGTGTGTCTTACCAGGGCTTCCAGCATCCTTACTACTTCTTGCTACATTTAATCAAGATAGCAAAATGTCAGTGATGTAGTGGAAAAGTGTGTTGTTCTTCAGGATGTCTAGACAGTCCAAGTCTCTTCAGACTATATTATGACAAAGGGCTGAGCTATTCATATTTGTCATTTATAAACTGTAAATGGGTACTATTTTCTGTTCCAAGTGAATGGAAACGGTTTCTGATCCTCTTTTCTGAGTGAAGTGGAAAGAATGCACCAGCAGATCAAAGGCCACATCCTGCATTCCTGAGGTCATATGAACAGATGCTCTAGAGCAGATACCACATATGGCACTGCAGAGGTAATTGGGCTATACTTGGTTGTATTCGAAGTAGTCTCATGTCATCCTTCAAGTTTCATCTGGCTTTTATGGGTGCCAGACTTGTGAATTAAATGGAGATTATGCAAGGAACCACCTCTGAATTATTTATGTCCTTGAGGGAGACACTATTTTCTGTTCCCGTATATCCCAGGGTGAAAATTTTTCTGTAATTACTATGTTAGTGGAGTGGACACAGTTTCAGAGCTTGGCTTATTTGACTATGACATCTCTTATCTCACAGAAAAACTAATATAGGACTCTGCAAATTCCCAGTTATGTCTATGCCAGGAAAGTGACCACAGAGTGGGTTTGTGGACACACTGGACCTTCTATGAGCCCAACCTGGGCCAGAACTCCACATATTACTTAGCTCCCATATGCTCATGCAACAACGGGGCCATGATGACTCTTCAGATCCCTTTAAGGATGCCCTAAGGCAATCAGTACCATACATATTATGACAGTACTGTAGGTTTCTTCCTTCTGGAAAACTAGCCCCTTCTCCAGTTAAGTGGGTTTCAGGTCAGGAAACTGGCTGAGGTTCAGAAACTGGACAAAAAGATTTTTTTTCGCTGGGAGGACAACTGTGTTTAGTCTCCTAATCAACCATCCTTAGTTTCTTTAGCCTGCATAGATTGAGCAATACCCTTGTTAGCTCTTCATCTAGCTTGTTCTTAAGGATGCTGTGTGTATTCATCATTTCCATGGTTCTCTATAGAACAGGATTCTCTGGCTGCCACTCAGATCTGCCACTCATTGCAATAATCACATCTGACTTGCTTCTGATGGTTAAATGCAACCATCCAGTGTCTCTGACTCAGACATCTCATGCCTTTATTATTTTGAGATCCTAACATCTTTATTAGTAGTAGTAAGTCCAGTTCTATAATCTTGTTCCAGTTGTCTATCTGTGCATAGTGTCATAAAACAACAGTCATTTTATTATGTCTCATGATATTGTGGGCTAAGAATTTGGGCAGGGCTCATCTGGACAATTCTTCTGTTCCAATTGGCATCAACTGGGGTCACTCTGTGTCACTCAGCTGGCTACTACAGAAGTTAGAGGGTCCAAGATGGCACAGGCCTCTGATGACAGCAAGAATGAAAGGGTCCTTTCCTTCTTCATATTATCTCAAGGGGTTCTGTCTCTTGCAAGGTTGCCAGGCTTCTTACATGTTGGCTCAAGTATCTAAGAGCAAATGTCCCAAGAGGCCCAGAAAAAATCTGCAAGGTTTTTAATGACTGAGCTTTAGAAGTTCCAGAACTTCATTTCTTCTGTACTTTAATGAATATAGACATATAGAATATATGTCTACATGCTAATGGGCAAGCAGGTCACTTAGGTCAATCAAGATACAAAAGAAAGAGAGTGAAACTCTACCTCGTAATTAGCAGAATAGTAAAGTATTTGAGGTCAATTTTAATCACAAATGATACCTCTTAGTGCCAACCATAGATTAGAAAAGAAAGCCACTTTGGGATGACAATTTTCTATTGTTCTTTTAAGTTTCTGCACCTCTTGTAAGCAGAGACAACTGACTGCCTTTGTTCCAGACTATCCTTTTTTTTTTTTTTTTTTTTTGAGACAGGGTCTCTCTGTCACCCAGGCTGTAGTGCAGTGGCGTGATCTCAGCTCACTGCAACCTCTGCCTCCTGGGTTCCAGCAATTCTTGTGTCTCAGCCTCCCAAGTGGCGGAGATTACAGGCATGCGCCACCACACCCAGCTAACTTTTTATATTTTTGGTAGAGATGAGGTTTCTCCATGTTGGCCTCAAACTCCTGACTTCAAATGATCTGCCTACCTCTCTCCCAAAGTGCTGGAATTACAGGCATGAGCCACCTCACCTGCCGAGGCTATATTTTTAAGGGTTTTTGTATAACAAAGCATGATCAAACAATTTTACTGATAAGATTCAAAAGGTCAGAAACCTCTGCCCTTGGGCCTCCCAGATTTGGACACAGCCTTGCCTTGTTTCCTCACTCAGATGATCAAGGATGCTCTGACTTGCTCCTGACAGCTCTGTTTTTTCAGCCTTTATTGTTTGTCTCTGCCTTGTGCTATTCCTGTAAAGTCCTCTGTCTGGTGCATGGTAATTTCTCTCTACTACTATATTCAACCTCTTTTCTCTTCTCTGGACTGGAAAGCTTTTGGCTCTCGGTACTCTTTCTGAATTTGCAGTGGATCTGCCCTGCCTTTGCTCGGTAGGACTTGGCTTATGATCACCAGGCATCTGTGGCTAGGTGGATGGGTAGTGGACAAATGGAGAGGATCTCATAGCAGCCATCATTTTATTGTGCATCGTCCTAGCTTTTCCACCCATTTTATCGGTCCATTCATTGCTCCCAACATGCTGCAAGGAAAAACTCTACCACCATTTCTTGAGAGAAATGTCCCTTCCACTAGTCTAGAGGCTGTCTCTTTTCTAGATTTTATAAATGCTAACATCTATATATCATGTATCATAGATCTGATGCCAACTTGCCTTCAGCTTGGTAGCATAAATAGAATCTAAGTAGACTATTGATGCACATATGAGAGATATTCTATTTCTAATAAGGGAGAGAAGGGAAAAATCAAAATAAGATAAAGATCAATTTAGAAAACAGGACAAAGTATTGTAGACTGAATCAAAGTACTGAAAATAAGTGCCAGTACCAACAAGAAGCTTGAGAATCTGAAGCTGGTGCCTTACCCATAATAGGTGTTCAATATACACTGATTATTCCTGATTGAACATTATTCATTCAAAGCAGAAAAATAATCTTTTCTTTTATACATTGCTGCTGTGTTTTCATTTTAAAACATGAAAAATGATTTTTAGAAAATCATTAAAAACAATTTATGATTTTCTTATAATTAGCCATGGAGCACATAACAGAACCAGACTTGTATAAATTGAACACCTTCCTACCTAAGTAGTGAGAGCTGAATTTTGAAAAGATATCAAGGCAGTACATTTATAGCATAGAAGCCCACTTTATCTTCAAATGGAGATACTTTTGAGAGTAAAAGGAGATAGCGTTAATAAATACAATGGAATAACATCATACCTGGCATGATGGGATCACCCCAGGCAAACCAAACATCATATAGTCATCCTATCCATGACTTGCCGAACTGAAGACAACAGTGATTCAGACCCAGAGGTGCAGTGATAGGTTTCTCATTATGTGATTCATTGTCACTCAGCCAGTTATAGACCCAGTAGATAAGTATTAGTCAACACCAAATGGAAAAGAAAAATTTTAATTGGAATCAATTACTTAAATCTACCATAAAGTTTTTGATAACCTGTAATAAGAATTTAATTCTAATAAATTCCTTTTTCTCTAAGTCACTCATGCATTTTATTACAATTGCTTAACAGTCCTTATTTTCCTAACTTTTCAGCAACTTTAGAAATTAATGGCCATTACTTCTCAAAACACGGTATTTACCCTGCTTTCCAGTACTGAATTGCTGCCCCTGCCCTGCCACAGTTTCTCTGCTTCCTCTCTGGACGCCACTATCGCCTATTCTTCCTTCATCTGTTTCTTCTTTTCTCACATT
Source organism: Sapajus apella (assembly GCF_009761245.1). Classification (NCBI taxonomy): domain Eukaryota; kingdom Metazoa; phylum Chordata; class Mammalia; order Primates; family Cebidae; genus Sapajus; species Sapajus apella. The sequence continues at coordinate 5,985,203 of NW_022436969.1, read as the reverse complement.
TTATAGCCCCTGGGAAGTCTCATCCATTCCCCTAGCTTCAGTTGCCACCTACTTATTGCTGATTCTTACATCTTCACTCCTGTCCAGGCCTCAATTTTTTTCTGAGCTCCAAACCTATCTAACTGACTGCTATTGGACTTCTCCATTTAAATGTCTCCCAAGAACCTCTAAGAATTCAATAAAATTTAATTTGTTCGAATCTGCATTTATCATCTCAACAATGCACCCAACTTTTCCTCCCTCAGTGTTCGCTCTCATTTCCACAATGAAAATGGTAAGAAATGAAGCAGCTAATGATAACAATAATTACAATGATAATATGCTTATGTAATTCTTTAGGGATATATCTACACAAACATATGATATGGATATTGAGACAATATCTAAATAATACAGAACAAATAGCTTGCAAGTGTGGGCAGAGGGAGGCTGGGAAGAAGACAGTTGATTTGGTCAGATAGGTTCCCATTAAACCAGAAACCCATATTTTTTCCCTGACTCCATATTCTTATTCTACATTCATTGGGTCACCAAGTCCTGTCAATTCTACCTCCTAAATATTCTCTTCTCTCCATCCCCACTGTATTAGTCTGTCCTCACTCTGCTAATAAGAACATACCCAAGACTGGGTAATTTATCAAAGGAAAGAAGTTTAATTGACTAACAGTTCAGCACAGCTGGGGAGGTCTCAGAAAACACAATCATGGTGGAAGGGGAAGTAAACATGTCCATCTTCACATGGCAGCAGCAAGGAGAAGTGTCAAGTGAATTGGGAAAAAGCCTTTTATAAAACGATCAGATCTTGTGAGAATTCACTCACTATCAGGAGAACAGCATGGGGGAACTACCCCCATGATCTAATCACCACCCATGAGGTCCCTCCAACAACATGTGGGGATTACAACTCGGATTATAATTCAAGATGAGATTTGGGTGGAGACATAGAGTCACACCATAATACCCACCATCACTAATTTTGACAAAGCTAACACCATCTCCCAGTCTCTCAACCAGCCATTCCACCTCCAAACTTGCCTCTCTCTAGTTCATTTTTATATTGTGGCAAGACTGATTTCCAACCACACAAATCAAATCAGTTTGCTTTTCTGCTTAAAACTATTCCCTGGCTCTTAGATACATTTCAAACTACGTGACTTGCACGCCCTTCTACTATCTGGTCCTGCTACCTCTCCAGACTCCTTCCATATCTCTTCCTTCTCTTCCTTTTCCACTCCTTACTGGAGCTCCCCAGCACAACCAGGCATTTAACTTGCTTCTGAGACTTAACACCTCCTATTGTCACTCTTGGCACATTTTCTGCTTCATCTGGCTTACTCCTACTCAATCTACTCCCACTAGCTCAAATATCATTTCCTCAGGGAGCCATTGTCTGGTCCCAAAACTACATCAGGTTCTTTCGTATGTGCTCCTATAACACTCTCTGAATTAGGTTGAAGCACATGAAATTGCCTTGTTGTAAATCAGTAACAGTCAAACAAAAGGAAATTTATATAGTTCAAGCCAATTCTTGGATCTGCCAGACTATAAATTCCTTGAGTGTAGGAACCTGATCTATCTTGTACACTGCCTTACATAGTTCCTGGCACATGGTAAATAGTCAATGAATATTTGTTGAATAAATCAATGCATGAATAAATACGGAACTACATTTTCTTGAAATGTCATCATTTTAAATGACCTAATCAAAGCTATAGTAATTTTCTCTTTAATGCTGATATATTGTTTCTGCCGTACCAGTACTTGCCTAGTCTATTTAGTTTTATTAAGTACTCAAAAATGTATATACTAAGATTGTAGCAGAGTACACTTATGTGAACCAATAAGTAATATCTTGATCTACAGAGCACAAACCTGGAGTAATTTGATAAAAGTCACCACTCTTCATGAGCATGAAAGAAGGCAAAGAATCCAGGGAAAACTGAACTCAAAAACTCGAATAAAGTCTAAAATTGTTTAGCCTCTGTAGAAAGTCTTACAGTAACACCTTTGAAAATATGACTCCTGGGGTTCTGCTTTGAAAAAAGACCTTAAGAATGGGGTATTTTCAATGAGAATCATTCAACAGGCCTATTGCTTTGCATATTGGATAGCCTCTCTCAAAAGATGAATATGGGCATGCTAGCACTTTGCTAATTCCCATTAACTAGGGCAATCCTTAGTGAATTGCTGCATTAATGAGGAAGTCATTGCCTATACAGTTCCTGCAAACAGAAGAGTGTGTCTTTGCTTCAGTTCTTCTGACAAGTGTAGTTCTGCTTTAATTATTTATGTCCATATACCACAGCATAGGAGTACTTGCAAATATTTTGTATGAGTGATGCAAGTTTTAGTAATAAGAGGCTTCACTCCATCTTGCTGCTGTTAAAGCTTACAGAGGAGCAGGGTGAGAATTTAAGGTTTCTGTGGATTAGTCAACTAGGAATTAGCAGGATTCCCTAGGATAGAGTTCTAAATAATACAATGAAAATAAATATCTACAAGTATGATTCTTATTTTTTTCAAGCTCTTTAACAGCCCTCAGAAGACCCTAAGATGAACCACAAGGAAAATAACAAGAAATGAAGCAGCTAATGATAATAATAATTATGATAATAATACTTCTTATATAACTCTTTATGGGTATGTCTACACAAATATGTGAGATGGATGTTGAGACAATTTCTAAATAATTCAGAACAAATAGCTTACAAGTGTGGGCAGAGAGAGGCTGAGAAGAAGACAGTTCGCTTGGTCAGAATCCTCCAGCCTATATTGGTCAAATTTGCTGAATGATTGATCACATCTCTCCTTAAATATTCCAACTTTACTATTTAATTCCAATTCTGCATGTACTTTCTTTTGGCTAAGGCCAAGAAACAATTTAAACTCTCTGAGAAGAAATCTCTTTTCATTCAGCAGAATGAGATCCAGCTTAGACGATCTGCAACATCTTTCCCAGCCCTGGTGTTTTGGGTTCTGTGAAATTCATGATCCTAGATTTATTGTCATTGAGACTTATTCTTTCAATAATAACTTACTGAGCTGCACCTACCGTATATTAAGGACCAAGAAGAAGTACATCCATAAAGTTGTTTAAAGACAGTATTAAGCGTTCCCCACAAAGCCCTGCCTCATCGCCAATCTTCTACCCTTCCGCCATGCACACAGTCACACACAGCCACCTTGTTTCATTTTGTTTTGTCATTTGTTTTAATCAGGATCACAGAAAACAATATGAAAGGATTTATAGGTTGTTTTCAGACCCAAGGAGACTTGAAGCATAAGGTGTAAAATATGCTCCTCCTTTTTTTCAGCTTTGTTGAGGTATAATTGACAAATACCAATTATATATATTTAAGGTACACAACTTCATGTTTGGAGGTATTATAAAATGGCCACCACCAGCAGGCTAATTAACATATCTGTCACCTCACTTAGTTAGCATTTTCTTTTTTGTGTGTATAATAAGAATGCTTAAGATCTATCTCAAGTCTAATACAGTCACTGTGCTCTATATTAGATCTCCAGAACTCATCATCTTGCATATGTGAAACTTTGTGCTCTTTGAACACCACTCCTCCCTACCTCTAGTCCCTGGCAACCACTATTCAACTCTCTGCTTGTATGTGTTGGATTTTTAAAAATTCTACCTATCTGTTAGATCACATGGCATTTGTCTTTCTATGTCTGGCTTATGTCTCATAGCATCATGTCCTTCAGATTATATCCAGTTATCACAAATGGCAAGATTTCCTTCTTTTTAAAGGAATAATAGTATTTCATTTTTTTATATATACCACATTTTATCCCGTCATCCATCAATAGATATTTAGGTTGTTTCCATATCTCGGCTGTTGCGACTAATGCTATATGAACATGGGAGTTTGGATATATCTTTGAGATCCTAAGTTCACTTGCTTTGGATATATACTCAAAAGTGGAATTTCTGCATCATTTATGGTAGTTCTGTTATGCTCCTCCCTTTTTCCTCCGTCCTTATAGGGAAGCTTACTTGCCTTGGCCCTCAGAGTCACAAAATTTCCCTGGGTTTCTCATCGAGCACCAGACCCAAAGACAACCTTCTCTATTCACTCAGCTAAACAAAGAGCATCGGAGAGAAGAAAGGCTCCTGTCACTCAACAAGTAGCAGGGGAATGAAACCACCAACCCAGCCTATGGGCATTCCACACCCACGTGCTGTTCACTAACCTTGAAGAATGAAAAATGAACCAGACTCCACAGGGCAATCAGATGGCATTAAATGGCTACATTAAGAAAGCTTCAGGAGCCAGTAAGAGTAGCCATTGTGAGCCGTCCGAACGAAAGAACAAGTAACAATTCATCTTGGGCAATAAAATGAATGGGGAATATGGAGTAGGGAAAAGACCTTATAGATTACTGGATCTGCCAGATTGAATTCTACAGTTCATTATATCACAGCCTTAGCCAATCAAACTAAAATAAATGGAGAGAGGAAAAACTGGTCTGAGAAAAATTTACTGTCTTAAGGATATGTGTCCAAACTTCGAACTGCTCCTGAGCCCAACCTTTGGATAAATAATTTTATATTAATAGGAGATATATTTTATTTGAGATGGAGTCTCGCTCTGTTGCCAGGCTGGAGTGCACTAGCATGATCTCGGCTCACCACAACCTCTGACTCCCTGCTTCAAGGGATTCTCCTGCCTCAGCCTCCCGAGTAGCTGGGATGACAGGCATGCACCATCACGCCCCGCTAATTTTTGTATTTTTAGTAAAAACTGGGTTTTACCATGTTGGCCAGGATGGTCTTGATCTCCTGACCTGGTGATGCCCACCTTGCCCTCCCAAAGTGCTGGGATTACAGGCATGAGCCACCATGCCCAGTCAATAAGAGATTTTATAGTTGTTTTTTCTTTTGCTGGAAAATTGTGTGAGATTCAATGCTCTTAAGTAAAAAGGAATTTAGGGCCTGAGTCAATATTTCAATCTTGGGTCTTTCTTATAACTCAAAATATTCTCATTAGTATTAACAAAACGTTGACAATATTAAAAATGATTCTATTCAACCATTCAACAAATATTTATTGAATGCCTGGTATGAGTCAAGCCCTATTCTTAAGTGTGGAATATGTAGCAGGAACAAAATAGGCATGGTTCCTGACCTAATGAAGCCCGCAGTCTACAGGAGAGATAAACAGTAAACAAATACACACAAAACATAAGTAGATAATTGCAATTTAAAAAAAAAAAAAAGCAAAAACAAAAACAAAAAAGCCCTGAGTTTTCTGAGAGACTCTTGGGGATGGGGGTAGGGAGCATCTAATTAAGGAACGACTTCCCTGAGGAAGTGACAGTTGATCAGTTGATCTGAAACCTAAGGGATAAGAAGGACTTAGTAGGAGATGCATAATGAGGACACATGACAACATCTACCGTGCTGGCAATGCAATCGGTTTAGCACATGAAGAGAAGTCCTGCGCATGCGAATCAAGATCGACATTTCCAAAAAAGTCACTTTGTTTATCAGAATAAAACGAATGCTTGGTGATCTTCAGGCAGAAACATACTGATGAAGTGGGAATCACTCTGATCAAACTCAAAGTGTGGTTTGTTGTCAAAGTCAAAATACTCATCTCTCAATAGTGAAATAGCCGTGTGTGTGTGTGTGTATCTTATTGTCATGCTGAATTTTAAAATTATATCTAAAGATTTCTAAAACTCAATCATTTTTTTTTTTTGAGATGGAATCTCCCTCTGTTGCCCAGGCTGTGCTGCAGTGACACAATCTCAGCTCACTGCAACCTCCGCCTCCTAGGTTCAAGTGATCCCTGTCTCAGCCTTCCTGAGTAGCTGGGATTACAGGTGTATGCCACCACACCCAGCTACTTTTTGTATCTTTAGTAGAATTTCACCATGTTGGCCAGGCTGGTCTCAAACTCCTGACCTCAAGAGATCTGCCCACCTTGGTCTTCCAAAGCACTGGGATTACAGGCATGAGCCAGGGAGCCTGGCCTCCAAAGATTAGGATCTATAGCTTTCTTTAGTAGTCTAATACTGAACTAGCCTCAGTGCCAGTGATTTTTTTTTTTTTTTTGAGACGAATTCTCGCTCTCTTGCCCTGACTGGAAGTGCAGTGGCACAATCTAGGCTCACTGCAACTTCCGCCTCCCCGGTTTAAGCAATTCTTCTGCCTCAGCCTCCTGAGTAGCTGGGATTACAGGCATGTGCCACCATGCCCAGATAATTTTTATATTTTCAGTAGAAATGGGGTTTCACCATGTTGGCCAGGCTGGTCTTGAACTCCTGACCTCAAGTGATTCACTCTCCTAGGCCTCCCAAAGTGCTGGGATGCCCCGCCTGTGATGTTTTTTCATAGTACATGTTGTTTTCTGTGTATGTCTTCAATAAGACTATCTGTGCGTGTATACACAAATATTTACATAAGAAAATGTGATCACCACATGTCCGCATAAAAGTCTATTGCATAATGTTGAAGAAAGACTATCAGCAAAATTTTCTTTTATCTTCTCTAGGATATATAGTTCATTATGAGTGTAGAAAGTTATTCTATACTCTGTTCTAGTCTTTATTACTAGGAAATCAACATTAAAAATACACACACACACACACACACACACACACATATAATGCTGGACCAAAAAATAAAGATAGTGAGATTGTTAATAAAGAGTTCACAGTTTAACCTGTGAAATGGACAAAAACTGTCATCTACAAAATATCCCTACAGCAATGCCATCTAACAGTATAAAGTATTATTGCTGGCCTGGCGTGGTGGCTTATGCCTGTAATCCCAGCACTTTGGGAGACCGAGACAGGCCGACGAACTGACGTCAGGAGTTTGAGACCACCCTGACCAACAGGGGAAAATCCTGTCTCCACAAAAAATTAGCCTGCCTGTAACCCCAACTACTTGATAAGCTGAGGCAGGAGAATCACTTGAACCGGGAGGCGGAGATTAGGTTACAGTGAACCAAGATCGTGCCACTGCACTCCAGCCTGGGTGACAGAGCCAGAGTCCATCCCCCCAAAAATAATTTTTTTTCAATAAATAAAGTATTATTACTTCTCCTTGATCATTTCCCAAGCCTGTTCTCTCTTTTCATATTCCCTTTTTTCCCTTCTGGCCTGGTGCCACACTTGCATTACCAGGGTTACACATTTATATTTCTAGCCTAAACCTTTTGGTAATCTCTTTTCTCTCATACGAATTGCCACCACATGCTCTAAACATTAACATTTCCCTCCTACATTTATGCATTAGCTCTCTCATTGAAAACCAAACTCCTTACCTGAAAAACAGTAAGTAGAGCAGAGGTGTTCCTGAAATGCAATATTACGTTAATATAATTATATAATTGCATCTGTATTGTGCTTGTAATTTTTCTGTTTATATGCCTGCTCAATTTCCATCTTGTTTCTCTATTACCATATCTATGAATGTGCTTATAAAAGCTGTCAAAACAACACAACATATAAAGTCAGAACAGGTTCAATGAACTGTTTCAGCTGCTTTTTCTTCTCATTTCCTTCCACTTGCTTCAGGAATCCTTGGGCTTTGACAGTGGGAATTGCAAAACCCTCAGGGCAAGTCCCTTTGTGGCTCATTCTGCATCTTATTTAGTGCTGGTGTCCAGAGGCTATAAGTAATTCCAAACAGGCCCGTGTCACAGCTGGCTCAGGTGACTCGCAACATCATTCACATTTGTCGATATTCTCCCTAACTTCGCCAGAATCAGGTGTCAGTCATCAAGAGCTAACACAGCACGTCAAAAGTTCAGCGACACCAGAGGTCAGTCCCAAGTGCCGGCGTATGGATATCTTAATGAGACCAAATTCCGGGCTTGGTGAACGGCTCTCCATTCATTCTTCACTCAGAATAAAAGAAAAGGCTTCAAGTGTAGTAGGATGGATTCAAGTTAGATGCAAAGATAAGTCCCCTGAGAACATGGGTTGGTAAACACTGGAACATGTTACCAAAGAAAGCAGAAGAATATGTTTTCCCTAGTGGGTGTGTGTTTATCTTAAGTCCGTTTTCACCAGTGTCTGGACTTGCTGCCAGGTGGTCCTGCTGGAGCCCAGGGAAACAGACTTGATGACCTTTGATGTACACCTGGAATGCTCAGGGCTCTCTTTAAATGTCACTTCTTAACAGAATCCTTTCCATCCTACCTATTCTAATTATATGCCCCTCTTGAACTTTCTCTTATTACCTTGTTATTTTCCTTCCCAGCTCTTATAACGACTTTAATTGTACATTTATGTACTTGGTTTTTTTTTTCTTTGGAAAGCCAGTAAACATTTGCCAGCACACCACTCTCCTAATTGTTCTTCCTGCTTCCCCTTTAGCTCCCATATAGCCGCCAAATTGATCCTCTAAACACCTGAATCAGCTCAAGCCTTTCCTCTGCTCAGTCGGTTCCAGTTGCTTCCCATCTCACTTAGTAAAAAACTAAAATTCTTGCCATAGCTAACAAGTCCCCATGCCGTCTACCGAGCCCCACTCTCCGTATTTTTCTGCTCCTGTCTTCTTTCCCCATGGCTGCCCTGCTCCAGCCATACTTCAGTCCTGCAGTTCCTCAGACATCAGAGCAGGCTCTGCCTTAGGGTCACCGCATTTGCTTCTCTCTTCCTGGAAAATTTCCCCAGACAGAAGCTTGGCTCCCTCCCTCACTTCAGGCAGCTTGGTTTTCTAATTCTTTGCAGTGGCTCAGGCCTGCAATCCCAGCACTTTGGGAGGCCAAGACAGGAGGATCACTTGAGGACATGGGTTCAAGACCAGCCTGGCAACATAACAAAACCCCATCTTCACAAAAATTAACACAAAGCTCTGTGCAAGAAACACCTTGGATTGGGCTGTCCTAATTTGCTCAGGCAGAAAGAAAAAGTTGTGGATATGACAACTTTCAGTGTGCCAGGTTGGGGCGGAGGCTCAAAAGGTCTGAATGATTTTCTGTTTTTTCTTTCAGAACCCTGTCCTCTTCATGTGAACTAGCCCACTTTAGTCTGCTGGAGGAGGAAATACCATAGGGAGCAAAACCAAAGCGTCCCACTTGACAGCCAGCTCACACCAGAAGCTGAGATGTGCTGGAAACATGAAATAAACAGAGTTTAGAATATCCAGCACCAAAAAATACATACTCCAATGACAAACTAGAAACTGTGCAGACAATAACCTTTACAACAAGCTACTTCCCTCAGAGTTGTACTGTTTGATCATTTTTGCATAGTTTGGGGTTTGGGTTTTTGGTTTTGTTTTTCATTTTTGTAATTTCTTTTTTTTTTTTCTGATCTAAAGTGGGCTAAGCTAGGTGCAAGAACAAATTTGTGCTTGAGAATTTCCTTTCCGTGTTACACAGTTACCATGTTTGGGTTGTGCTATGGATTTTCCACACGGCGTCAGCTGGTCTTTGTAATGCCCCATGCTTCTGTTCTGATTGCTAAAGTAAAGAGAAAACCTCAAACGAGCACAGGGAAGTCTATCAGGCGTCGCTTTTTGAACTTTCCAATTTCTATTTGCTCCTTTATTCTCCATCCTTCTCTGTCCTCTCTTTTGTTTAAAATCTCATTTAGCATTCTCTTGAGGGGAGAACACGAGATTACAATCTAACTATTGTAATGAGAATGGGTTAAGTTGGTGCCGTTTCCCATTTTCATTACAATCTTGGTGGCAAGAATAATGTAACAGAATTTTTAATGCCTCATATATTACATGAACATTTTCCCGTGAGCTCCTGCTCCTTTTCTGCGGACCGCGTCATGGCTGTGCGCTGTAGGACTTTGATCTTTTTATATTCCAAATTATAATCAATTGGCCATTTCACCCCTTCCCCATAGATGATACAGTCACACAAGTAAAAAACATTTTGATCTATAGCATACCACTGCATCTCATGACTGTGAAATCCTGTCACCTGAAAACCAGTACCTGCAAAACACAAGGAGCCTGTGAATCAAATAGGACAGAGGGCACCATCCAGGTGTCTTTATGGGCAAGTACTTCTCTGAAAGGCACTCTGGGAATAGTAGTTTTGTAATTTAAAGCACAAGTATACAGAGTTTGTTTTCTGTAAATATCAGGAGCTCCTGGAGAACAGGACTTTGAACTCTAAGATGTTCAACCGCCAAATGGAAAGCCTGACAGGTTCTTGGTATTCCAAGTGTGGTCCTCTGCCTGATAGCATGGCTGTCACCTGGCAATATGGGAAAAGTGCAAAAACTCAGGCCTAAGCCAGCCCAAACTTCCTGAATTAGAGTCTGCATTTTGACAAGAGCTCCAGGTGTCTGGTCTATATTACAGAGTTTGGGAAGACCTGCCGTAGAGCTTCTTCTAGACTTCTCATCATACAGAAATCCAAAAGCAGCTCCCCTCTTCCTGAGTGACCCCCAACATTTACTGTGGGTGCCCCATCAAGGGCTGGTCCCTGGGATCCCAGAGCCCTCTCTCCTGGCTTCCCAAAATCTTCCCAGACTCTCCCTGTGATGTCTCTGCCATACCTTTTCCTGGTCCCTTGCTTATCATTACCAGCCTTTCTGGGTTACACTTTCTAGGGGAAAACCTTTTGACTACTCCTCAAATGGCCTTTCAAGCAAAACATCTTCCTCCAAGTCTTAGTTCTGTCAGTCTTGTCTGTGAGATCTTGTGAAGATAATGATATTTACTACATTAGAGAGTAAGAACAAACTGCTGTCATGAAGAGGCCCCCAAAACACAATGGTCCAAACCAGATAGAAATGTCCTCACTTCCTAGGCAACCCACATTGGAGGTCCACTTGGCCACCCCACTCTTTTGGACAATGAGGCTTTCCCGAGCACATTTCTTCATGATTCACTAGAGCATTATCTTTGTCTGCATGGTTCATGCCATGTGGCAGCAGGCAGAAAGAAGGAAGGGTCTTCGCAGTGGGGACCCTCCCAGCTGGGAGATGTCGTGAAGCACAGCCTTTTTCTGGCTGCCCCGCTCCAGGTCCATGACTGTGGAAGCAGCTGAGCATCTGGGTGGGCAGCTGCAATCCCTTCCCCACTCTCCTAACAGGGTGATTTTAGCAGTGAACAGGGTTATGGAGATAGATTATACAGCACAAGGCCTGGCACCCATCACATTAGGTATTCAATAATGGTAACTATTATTCTTATCATCTTATTAATTAGCCCTCCTGGTAATTCCTCCTCTTGCTATTTATCAAGGCTGTTCAAAACTTCACTCATGGAATGGAAAGTGAACAAATTTCTTTTTTGATATTGAACTTTATTTATTGTACCAAATTGCATCAAAAATTATAACCCATGGATACAATTTTGTTTAAAAATATCTCATGAACAGCAACAATCTTGAATTTGTAACATTCCTGAATTATAGCTAAATGTCTGTATTCACTTTTGAGCAGTTTTACCAAATCAAATTAAATGTAACAAGTATGATTAACCTTATCAATGTTCTAACATTGTAATGTCCACAAGGGAAGAAAGTTCAGAAAGTGAACACGTTTCAACTCACCCTCTTGAAAGTACCCTTCGATGACTCAGATCAAATCACGGTGGCTTAAAGTCGGGTTTGTGTGACTTGGCGCCAACCTGGATATAGCTTGGTCACCAGAGAGGTTAATAAACAACTCTCCTATATACACTATATCTATCTTCCACACCAGCATGTCTTCTCTCGAACCAGCATTTGAGACAGGGCTTTGAGTGCTTGTGGTTCATCAGCAGTGGGAAGGTCTTTGGTGAAAGAGTATGAGGTAGTCTGATCCCACAGGGAACTCTGAGACAGGAACTCTGGGACAGATAATCTGCCCCCAAACTGCAGAGCCCAGAGCCCAGGACTCGCACTATAAAATCAGTCCCCTTTGTACTCCGGTTCCAGGCAGCTTATGGCTACAGGCCACAGCTCCATGAGCAGTGAGCTCAATGTCCCTAACAGCCAACTTTACAGCATCTTAAGAGATGACTGCAGCAGCCTGTTAAAGGGGATGTCGGCCATGCCCATCGGCAACCATTTTCTGTGGATATTTGCTTAGTTTCACCATGTTAGAGAAACAAAGTACTGGGGCAAATCGGAGTAGAGAAAAGCTTTTATCTAGGGAGTTGGATCAGGAAAGGTTTTTGTCTCATTGCCACAGACTAAACTGTTCACTCCAGCCATCACTTGGCCACAGGGGCATCATAAGAAACATGCAAATTTTCACTACTACTGGAAAAATGATTCCTACAACTTCAAGAAAAAATGTTTCCTACAAATTGGCATCCGAGCTATGTGTTATTATTTAACCTATTAATTAATACAGCACCACTCTTCAGAAGCACCCTAGGTAATTAACACATCGCATGACCCCAAACAAGAACATGGGTTGATTCAAATCACCACCTTTAACATATTTTCAAAGCAATCTGAGAAGGATTTTTGGGAATGATTCAAGGCACTCTTAATCATTGCCTACTACCCAACTTCATTAATATAACAACTCTTAGATCTAAACCTAATTCTCCCTTCCCTGGATCACTTTCCAAGGCCTTATCTCTTCATACCTAGATCAGTCTAGTTTCACCTGCCCCTAACTCAATCCGAAGGACTAGCTCCATCTCAAGTTAGCCTGACTTTGGACATTGGTCCTGGGCTTTGTCTTTTTCTTTATGTACAGAACATCATCTACCTAAGTTCCAGTAATGAGATGGATGCTTTCTACACTGCCTGCTTTCCTGCTTAGTTCCTAGTCCGATGCCCCAGGTCCTTTCGGAATAGGTCCTTGTACCCCTGAGTCCATTTGGAGATCTGCCCAGTCACCAGTCCCTTGGCTTCCTCTGCCTAGTGACAGCCACCTTGGGCCACCTGCCTCCTGCCCACCCACCTGCCTGCCTGCAACTGCACCTGTTGTCGACTGCCAGACAGCTCTGCTTCCTGCAGACTGGGAAGAACAGATGGAATGGTCTTGACAGAGTGGTGTAAAGAGAGAAAATGCCAACTACACTGCAATAGAAAATGAGAGTTACGCTTCTTTATGAGAAAAGGGAGTTGCTAAAAATGGAGGCCAAGGAAAGGGGGAAGCTGCCCTCCTTCCATCCCGATGGTTGCTGTCAGTGGGATTGTCAAACACAGCCACCGAGAGCTTGTGTCCTGCAGTCAGACCTGACCTACAGCCTAGCCCACCACTCACTGACAGCTAAGAGAGGACAAACACATCATCCACCAGGCTCAGGTCCCCATCTGTAAAGGAGAAGTCATAGCACTCTGTCCTCCCAGCTACTTTTCTTGCTGGAATTCAAAGAGATACTATATGTAAAGCCTCTTACAATTGTTTCTTAAGCATAGGCCTAATACACAGGAAATAATAAATATTAATATGCATCAGTTCTAGAGGAAGAGATACAGGTAGGGTAGATTTTGTTAGGGGAGAGAGAATATCAGGTATTTAGAATAAAAACCTACACTAGATGATTCACCTTGTAAAAGATCAATACACTGAGAAAACGTAGAAGTGACAGAAATCAGCAAGGTGAAAACCAGAGCACAAATCTGAGTCCAGAGCAGAAAGAAGAGCCGCAAGAATGGCAGCCTCGGGATTGGGAGTGTTGGGAGACGTGGATGAGCAGGCTGAGGAGGAAAGCTGGAATTGAACCAGAAAGGTCATAGAGCTAGGGGGAGTGGGACCCCGGCTGTGGTTTAGGGAATAAATGCACTACAAGTACCCCCAAGGCAGCAGAGAAAGCTATGAGAGAAAAAGGAAAGGGGAATCGAAGACTAGGGCACAATTTATTGGAAGGGCACTGAATAGAGGGAGGTTCAACAAAGTATTTGAAGCAATTCAGGGAAAAGAGAGAACATAGGGAAGTCCACAGAGGGAGAGGTAAACAAGCAGTCAGCTGTGACAGAGAGAAGAGGCAATGAAGAAACATAATAATATATAATGCTTTTTCGAAACAACAGCTGGGAATAGGGAATTGATAGCGAAGCGATAAATACCAGCAATGAGGGAAGTAAATACCATTAAAATGCACAATAGTTAATAACAATGAAGCTGAAGTGGGGGAAGCAATTAATAAATTAACAAACAATAACATAAAGTTTAAAATGGACAAAGAATAAAATAAGGTTACAAGTATGACCAGTTAGTGAGAGAAAGACAGGGTTCCTTGGAGGAGAGACAGGGAAGGATGATTCAACTGTATTGCAGAAGTGCAGGCTCCAGGCTCTGCACAGCTAAGAGAGGAGAGGACAGGCTCCATTCAACTACAAACAAATGGATGGAAGGGTGGTGCATAGCAAATGTTGCTCCTAGCTCTCTCCAAGTTGCTGCCGTGGTTCCCAGAAGTACTCATCTACTACCATCATAAACAAAAATGTCCTTAGGAACTGACTGCCTAGATTGTGCTAAGAATGGTGTATGAATATGTGAGACTTTATTCTAAAGGTGGTCTCTAAAAATAACGACTAGGGAACCCTCCTAAAAATGTAGGTCCTGGAGCAGGTCAGAGACCTCATTCTCAGTTTCGGTGTCCTCTCTGCTCCCAAGCCATATCTCCACCTCAACACATCTTTCTGGGTGGTATTGGGAGTAAACAGGAATCCCCAAGCCCAGGTGGGGGATCCCTAGTGACCAGATTGACTCTCATCAGTCATAATTTCATAGACCTGAAAGCCTCAGTCATCATGAGAGCACCTCACCCTCAGGGCAGTTTCTACCCATGTGGTTTGTTTTAAATATTTAGAAGGGCTTCATTTCTTTTCCAAAGCACAAATCAAGGATTCTGTATTCCTGGGCGAGATAATATTTTCTACTCCAGGGAACACCTACAAAGCAAGAAGAAAAAAAGCTTTAACGAAGACAGAGAGATGGAGAGTGAAAAAAATAGAAGCTGGTTGGGCTGGGTTTAATAGGCCAGTTTTCCCTCTTGTTTTAAGAAACGTGTCTCTTTTCCATTTTTGTGTGATATCATGTTGCTATTAATGTGACATTTTTCCAGAGATAAGTTTCTAGAAGGCAATGTCAATTTATTATCCTTCTTTGTCTGCCTCACAGCACCTCCTATCTGTTTTTCCACATTGTTTTCCTCCCATCTTATGCCCAGCACCTCCAGTTCAAGCAAGATTTAATAAGCAGAGGCCTTGGTGTTGGCTCCAACACAGACTCAGAAGCTCCAGTTCTCCAAAACAACTCCAACTGGATGGAGAGTTCCTGAGCAACCACATTCCCAACTTGCAGTTCAACAGTGAGAACAATAAGAAATCAAAATAAGAAAATAAGACCCAGAAAAGAAACAGCTGGTACCTAGTGCAAATAACTCCAGGGTTAGCAGGGAAAAGATAAAAGGAAAGAAACGGAAGAAAAGGGGAACTAATGAAATAATTGGCCTAAGGAAGAGGGTGAGGGAAGAAAACAAAAAGGCAAGAAATGGAAGAAAAGGAGAGCAACAAGAAATGACACACTGAGGCTTTCCAAAGAATAAAGTATTAAGAATACAAAAAAAAAAAAAAAAAGAATGCCAAGACGGTGTAACTTCTACATTTGCATAAAAAGAATGTAAATCCATATATAATTAGAACTTGAATTTGGTTCAAGTACCCAAATCAAGTAATTCTTATATTATTGTATGAAATGCATAATATGTAAAGTAATATCAAATGCATTCAGTAGCAATAAATATAAAAGAATACTGTTTTTTAATCTACTGCTACAAAACAAACATAGCCTATCTCTCTTAAGGAAAATCATTAAATAACTATTTGGGAGGCCATTAGTCTGGGGTAGCTTCAGAGCCCTGAGTTCCTACCCAGGCAAACTGAAAACCAAGTCAGTGCAACAGCCATCCTCTAGACCAATCAGAAACCACCAACTAGCTTCTAACTAGGGAATTATTTACATTGCTTCCACATTCACCCTATAAAAATCCTACCCCTGTGTCCCTTCAGTAGTGTGCCCAAATGCTTTCAGTCTGAAGTTGCCGGATTCATGAATTGCTGTCTGCTCAAATAAAGTCTTTAAAATTTTAATGTGCCTTACATTATTTTAAACAAGAATTATCCTAAAAAGAGGGAAAATCCAAGGGTATGAGATATAGCTCAACTGTTCTGACTTCAGTAAGTTTCTGTTGAGAAAAAAAAAAGCCTCATTGAATGGAGAAGAGGCTAAGCTTGTTCTGGGCCCAGCACAAGATTAAACACTGTGCACTGATCATGCCTCACTGATGATCATAATAATTAACATCAATTCTGGAGGCAGTTTAACAGACAGATGGGTGACCTTTTTACTTTAGAATCTAAATTATTTGCTATTGGATAAGCAATTTATTTTTTACTAGATTGGACCCTTGACACATGTATATTTAATTATAAATTATATGTAACTAGTAATACTACCTGATATTTAAAATACTAGTAAAGCTTCTTTTCATTTTATATTTTTAAAAAGAATTATGATTTTTTTCCTCCATGCCAAAGGAAGCCATCATACTGACATTTTGGGTGTAGTTGAAATATGCCTTGAATTCTTTATTGCTATTACATAATTTCAGTCACTTTCTTCTAAAAGAGTGAAACATTCTCCAGAATCATGCCATATTTTCTTCTCCTTCTTTAGTTTTCTCATTTTCTTTCCTTCAACTATAGGATGTGAACAGCAGAGCTAAGGAATGAGGTGCTGAGGGAAAAGTCTAGTGAAAAGTCTCCCAAATCTTTTTTATTCTCAACTTAAGACTAGATCACACTCTAGAAACAGTCAAGAATTGTAAGCATGTTTTTGATAATAGTTTTACTGAGATATAATTCCAATATCATAAAATTCATTTCTTGAAAGTATATACTTTAATGGTTTTCAGTATATTCACCAAGTTATGCAAACATCACCACTAATGATAGAACATTTCCATCCCCTGAATAAGAAACTCATATCCATTATCAGTCACTCCCAAATTCCCCTTATTACCCCCAGCTTCTGGTGACCACTAATCTATTTTCTGTCTCTATGTATTTGACTATTCTGATCATTTCATATAAATAAAATAATACAATATGTGGTCTTTTGTGATTGCTTTTTTCACTGAGCAAAGTGTTTTCAAGGTTCATCCATGGCATACCAAGCATCAGTGCTTCATTCCTTGCTGTGGCCAAATAATATTACATTGTATGGATATATGACATTTATCTGTTCATCAGCTGATGGATATTTGAGTTGCTTTCACTTTTTGACTATTGTGAATAGTGCTTCTAGGAATTTTTATTTACAGGCTTTTACGTTTGCATTTCTCTTCTGTATATGGCTAGGAGCAGAATTGCTGGATCACATGGTCAATGTATATTTAACATTTTAAGAAAGTGCCAAACTACTTTCCAAAGTGGCTGCACTATTTTACATTCCCATTAGTAGGAATATCTGAGGGATCCAATTTCTTCACATCCTTGCCCATGCTTGTTACCTTTTATATTTTAGCCATTCTAGTGGGTGTAAAGTGGGATCTCGTTGTGGTTTTATTTGCATTTTCCTAATTATTCAACATCTTTTTAAAAACTAGTTATTTGATTAACACAAATAAAGTAATTTATTAATAGAAATTAAATGTTAATATTTATTTTCAGTAAATGAAACATGAAAGATGGCCAATTTCATCTGTACACGGAAGAGCATCGCAGGGCTCTGATAAAATGTCTAAAAATCACAATGTGAAAGCTAAGTAACCATTACATTTAAAAATGTAATTTTGGCGGACCAAGATGGCCGAATAGGAACAGCTCTGGTCTACAGCTCCCAGCAAGATCAACACAGAATCAACACAGCTGCATTTCCAGCTGAGGTACCTGGCTCATCACATTGAGACTGGTTAGACAGTGGGGTGCAGCCCATGGAGGGCAGGCCGAAGCAAGGTGGGGCATTACCTCACCTGGGAAATGCAAGGGGTCGGGGCACTCCCTCCTCTAGCCAAGGAAAGCTGTGAGGGACTGTGCCATGAGGAACAGTACAATCTGGCCAGATACTATGCTTTTTCCATGGTCTTTATAACCCACAGACCAGGATACTCCCTTGGGTACCTATGCAACCAGGGCCCTGGGTTTCAAGCACAAAACTGGGCGGCTATTTGGGCAGACACCAAGCTAGCTGCAGGAGTTTGTTTTTTCCATACCCCAGTGGCACCTGGAACACAAGTGAGATGAAACCATTCACTACCCTGAAAAGGGGGCTTAAGCCAGGGAGCCAAGTGGTCTAGCTCAGTGGATCCCACCCCCATGGAACCCAGCAAGCTAAGATTCACTGGCTTGAAATAGACATCTATAGAACTCTGCACCCCAAATCCACAGAATATACATTCTTCTCAGCACCACATTGCACTTATTCTAAAATTGACCACACAATTGGAAATAAAAGACTCCTCAGCAAATGCAAAAGAACAGAAATCATAATAAACAGTCTCTCAGATCACAGTGCTATCAAATTAGAACTCAGAATTAAGAAACTCACTCAAAACTGCACAATTACATGGAAACTGAACAACCTGCTCCTGGATGACTGCTAGGTAAATAATAAAATGAAGGCAGATATCAAAAAGTACTCTGAAACCAATGAGAACAAAGACACAAAGTACCAGAATCTCTGGGACCCAGCTAAAGCAGCTTTTAGAGGGAAATTTATAGCACTAAGTGCCCATAAGAGAAAGCAGGAAAGATCTAAAATCAACACCCTAACATCACAATTAAAGGAACTAAAGAAGCAAGAGCAAACAAATCCAAAAGCTAGCGGAAGACAAGAAATAACTAAGATCAGAACAGAGCTGAAGGAGATAGAGACATGAAAAACTCTTCAAAAAATCAGTGAAGCCAGGAGCTTGTTTTTTGAAGAGATCAACAAAATAGACCACTAACCAGACTAATAAAGAAAAAAAGAGAGAAGAATCAAATAGATGCAATAAAAAATGATAAAGGGGTTATCACCACTGATCCCACAGAAATATGAACTACCATCAGAGAATACTATAAACACCTCTACACAAATGAACTAGAAAACCTAGAAGAATTGGATAAATTCCTAGACACATACACCCTCGCATATCTGAACCAGGAAGAAGTTGAATCCCTGAATAGATGAATAGCAATTTCTGAAATTGAAGCAGTAATTATTAGCCTACCAACCAAAAAAAGTCCAGGACCCACAGATTCACAGCCAAATTCTACCAGAGGTACAAAGAGGAGCTAGTACATTTTCTTCTGAAAATATTCCAAACAATAGGAAAACAGGGACTCCTCCCTAACTCATTTTATGAGGCCAGCATCATCCTGATACCAAAACCTGGCAAAGACACAACAAAAAAAAGAAAATTTCAGGCTCATATCCCTGATGAACATCAGTGCAAAAATCCTCAGTAAAATACTGGCAAACTGAATCCAGCAGCATATCAAAAAGCTTATCCACCACAATCAAGTTGGCTTCATAACTGGGATGTAAGGCTAGTTCAACATATGTAAATCAATAAATGTAATCCATCACATAAACAGAACCAATGGCAAAAAGCACATGATTATCTTAATAGATGCAGAAAAAAACCTTTCATAAAATTCAACACCCCTTCATGATAAAAACTCTCAATAAACTAGGTATTGATGGAACATATCTCAAAATAATAAGAGCTATTTATTACAGACTCACAGCCAATATCATACTGAATGGGCAAAAGCTGGAAGCATTTCCTTTGAAAACTGGCATAAGACAAAGATGCCCTCTCTCACCACTCCTATTCAACATAGTATTGGAAATTCTGACCAGAGCAATCAAGAAAGAAAAAGAAAGAAAGCGTATTCAAATAGAAAAAAAGGAAGTCAAATTGTCCCTGTTTGCAGATGACATGATTGTAAATATAGAAAACTCATCGTCTCAGCCCAAAATCTCTTTAAGCTAATAAGGAACTTGAGTAGTCTCAGGATACATATCAATGTGCAAAAATCAAGAGCATTCCTATACACCAATAATAGACAAACAGAGAGCAAAATCATGAGTGAATTCCCATTCACAATTGCTACAAAAAGAATAAAATACCTAGGAACACATCTTCCAAGGTTTGTGAAGGACCTCTTCAAGGAAAACTACAAATCACTGCTTAAGGAACAAGATAGAATACAAACAAATGGATAAACATTCCATGCTCATGTATAGGAAGAATCAATATCTTGAAAATGGCCATATTCCCCAATGTAATCTATAGATTCAATGCTATCCCCATCAAGCTACCCTTGACTTTCTTCATAGAACTAGAGAAAAACTACTTTACATTTCATATGGAACCAAAAGAGAGCCATAGAGCCAAGATAATCCTAAGCAAAAAGAATAAAGCTGGAGGGATCATGCTACCTGACTTCAAACTATACTACAAGGCTACAGTAACCAAACAGCATGGTACTGGTACCAAAACAGAGATACAGACCAGAACAGATATGGAACAGAACAGAGGCCTCAGGAATAACACCATACATCTACAACCATCTGACCTTTGACAACCCTGACAAAAACAAGCAATGGGGAAAGGATTCCCTATTTAATAAATGGTGTTGGGAAAGCTGGCTAGCCATATGTAGAAAACTGAAACTGGACCCCTTCCTTACACCTTATACAGAAATTAACTCAAGATGGATTAAAGACTTAAACGTAAGACCATAAAAATCCTAGAAGAACGCCTAAGCAATACCATTTAGGATATAGGCATGAGCAAAGACTTCATGACTAAAACAAAAAAGCAATGGCAACAAAAGCCAGAATTGACAAATGGGATCTAATTAAACTAAAGAGCTTCTGCACAGCAAAAGAAAATATCATCAGAGTGAACAGGCAACCACCAAAATGGGAGAAATTTTTACAATCTATCCATCTGACAAAGGGCTAATATCCAGGATCTACAAAGAACTTAAATTTACAAGAAAAAAACAAACAACCCCATCAAAAAGTGGCTGAAGGATATGAACAGATACTTCTCAAAAGAAGACATTTATGGCTGGGAACAGTGGCACATGCCTGTAATCCCAGCACTTTGTGGGGGCCGAGGTGGGCAGATCACAAGGTCAGGAGTTCAAGACCAACCTGGTGAATGTGGTGAAACCCCATCTCTACTAAAAATACAAAAAATTAGCTGGGCATGGTGGCGGGTGCCTGTAGTCTCAGCTACTCAGGAGACTGAGGCAGGAAAATCGCTTGAACCGGGGAGCTGGACATTGCAGTGACCTGAGATCATGCCACTGCACTCCAGCACTCCAGCCTGGGTGACAGACAGCAAGACTCCATCTCAGAAAAAAAAAAGAAGACATTTATGCAGCCAACAAACATATGAAAAAAAGCTTATCATCACTGGTCATTACAGAATTGCAAATCAAAACCACATTGAGATACCATTTCACGCCAGTTAGAATGGCGATCATTCAAAAGTCAGGAAACAACACATGCCAGAGAAGATGTGCAGAAATAGGAACACTTTTACACTGTTGGTGAGAGTGTAAATTAGTTCAACTATGTGGAAGACAGTGTGATGATTCCTCAAGGATCTAGAACTAGAAATACCATTTGACCCAGCAATCCCATTACTAGGTATATACCCATAGGACTATAAATCATTCTACTATAAAGACACATGCACACATATGTTTATTGTGGCACTATTCACAATAGTAAAGACTTGGAACCAACCCAAATGCCCATCAATGATAGACTGGATAAAGAAAATGTGGCACATATACACCATGGATTACGAGGCAGCCACAAAAAGGATGAGTTCAGGCCCTTTGCAGGGACATGGATGAAGCTGGAAACCATCATTATCAGCAAACTAACACAAGAACAGAAAACCAAACGTCACATGTTCTCACTCATAAGTGAGAGTTGAACAATGAGAACAGACGGACACAGGGAGGGGAATATCACACACTGCGGCCTGTCGGGTGGTGAGGGCATAGAGGAGGGATAGCATTAGGAGAAATAGCTAATGTAGATGACAGGCTGATGGGTGCAGCAAACCACCAAAGCACGTGTTTACCTATGTAATAAACCTGCATGTTATACACATGTACCCCAGAATATAAAGTATAATAAAAATAAAAATTTTAAATGTAATTTTAAATTTAGAAACTGCATATTTAAAATGCAATGCAACTAGATGTTACATCTAATATTGCATATAATTGGATATGCAATATAACCCCCACCCCTGGACCATGGTCTCTGCAACATTTTAAAGATTCTACAGTTCATTTGCTCTCTTAAAACAGAGTCTGTGTTTTTAACTACGATGCTAATTTAAATAATTAAAACAGACATTTAATTAACATTTCCAGCTCATTCACCAAAACTTCTACATTGGTCTATATTTTAGAGCACTGTATTTTTTCCTTGTTTCTGTCACTCAGCTTTAATTGAAATTCAGCATATTATGTTAGTTATTGATAAATATCAATCCTTCCTTTGCTTACATAGCAACAGTTTCTTAAATAAACAACCATTCTTAAAAAGCCTCAGGAAGCGGAGGGTTTAGTGAGTAATGTGGCTGATGGAAGTATCAATTCCAGAGCTGGACATGGAGGACATTGTTAGAATCACTACACTGCTCTTGGCAGGAACGGCTGCCAACCTTTGGGTTCTAAAAGTTTTGTTTCAAGAGGAAATAGTACCAAACCAAAGAGTAACCTATTCAGTCATTCATTTCACAGATAAATAGTAAGCCAGGAACTGTGTACAGGGCACACAGCAATGAGCCAGACCCTGAAAGCCCTGCCCTCAAAGAGCACACATTCTAATGAAACACCTTGCACCAGCCTCCTGTTGCTGTTGTGTGAGTTGCATGCCTGCCTCTGCAGCAGCCATTTTGCTCCTCCGGGGACAGAAGCCAAAAGCCACTGTGAGTGTGAACAACTCAAGGCCCCAAAGCAATTCACGTTCCGTGCACAGGGCTTTCTACTTCTAATTCTCAGAGCTGGCTTTCAGGGAGCTAATGTCCACAGAGGAAAAAAGCAAAACAAAAAACAAGCAAACAAACGAAAACCTCATTCAGACTGTCCAGATCATGGCCCCAATTGCTAGCTGAAACTCTTCTGAGGGGTGAAAACATCCAGAAGATGTAATTTCTCTAACTGGCATTTTCCACGTACACCTGTTTTCAGACTGGAAATACCCGCCTTCCAGAACAATGCCTTGTCCCTTGGGGTCAATTCCTCTAACTGCTGATCTCCTTTCTCTTGCAAAGCTCCCAGACAGCTAGCCTACAGTAGCTGTGATGTAGCTAAACCTCAAACTGCTCAGAATCTCTATAAAAGCCTCAATTCCCAGGACATTTCTAGCTCAAGTCTCTAAGTGTACCTGTGCTCTCAGGGCATAAATCGAGCAAGACCCTGAGGATCTCTAATCTGATGCCTTTTTTGATGGCCCAGCAGGGGAAGATACTAAAAAAATCAAACTTAAAGGGCCCACCACAAATACAAAAGTTCTAAAAACAACAACAAAAGAAACAGATTGAACTAGGTCTCCTTGTTAAATACTCTCATAGCATCTGACACTTTTCTTTTTTTTTTTTTTTTTTCCAGAAGGAGTCTCTCTCTGTTGCCGAAACTGGAGTTCAGTGGCGCAATCTCAGCTCACTGCAACCTCCGCCTCCCAGGTTCAAGTGATTCTTCTGCCTCAGCCTCCCAAGTAGCTGGGATTATAGGTGCCTGCTACCACGCCTGGCTAATTTTTTGTGTTTTAGTAGAAACAGGCTTTCACTGTGTTAGCCAGGATGGTCTCAATCTCCTAACTTTGTGATCCGTCCTCCTCTGCCTCCCAAAGTGCTGGGATTACTGGCACTTTTGTTTTGTGACACTTATCACAGCTTATTCTTCAGTACTTGCTAGTATTTATATTTGATTCATAAAGGTAGGAATTTTATCTGTTTTACTCTCCCCTGTATTCCCAGGGCACGAATGAATGCATGTTTTCATTCATTCATTCACTGGGCCATGGAAGTCTTACATGGGAAAACTGACCTCTTTTAGCTTATGGCACGTCCTTGCCCTTAAGAATGGAAGTTCTGACATCATAAAACAAGTTGCTTACCTATCCATTACTTCATGGCTATTAGTTGACAACTGAGGATTCTTGTAGGCTTACCCACTTCAGGGACCACACACATTAGAATCTCTTTTCCAAGTTGCCTATGTGTTGGTAAGTAATCCGCTCTGTCCCCTGAATATGTTGCCGGCTTCTGATTGCCCCACCCAGCCAGGAGTCAGGTTCCAGCTCTCTCTAAAAGAAGATCCTTGAGATTGTATGTTGTACAGCCAATTATACCTAAGCTCAGTTTGGGTTTATTCAGTTTCCAAAATTGCCAAAAAAGACCGTTGGCGATATCCGAAAAACTTTTCAAATGAACTGTACAAAGTGCCACATATTCAAAATATGCCTTTTCCTTCAACCTATTACTAAAGAACATCTTAAAGAGCAGAATTGTTCATCATTTGGATTTGAGTCAGTAACAGTAACGTTATGGACATTCTGAGTTGTAATGTAAACTCTTTAGTAAACACTAAAAGGTCATTCTCTAAGACTTGGGTCCTGCTTGATATTGTATCATTCTAATCTCCTGTAGCACACACTTTAGCACCTTCATTTTATTCCCCTAAGAAACTTTTCCAAAAATTCAGATGCTAAAAATGTAAACCTAAATGTAAGCATATACTAAACACTTGAGCATTCTTTTGTGTACAGGGATAAGCAGAACAGAGGTGACTCTTCCATGAAGCAGTAAGGCTCAGCCCCAGGGCCCTCAGTGCTTCCTCCATGGCCCTGACAGGGTCCCCAGCAATGTGCTCATGAAATCACATCTATTTTGATACACTTTGCAGAAGTAAAATGCTTATGTATTATTTTTATAAAAAGTCCCCCCAAATTGTATAAGCATCACCAAAGCTGAAGTTAGAAAACTGATATTGATCTGTTTCTCACCTTATAGATGATTCCTTTCAGTTGGGAAGACCTACCTGAATTATTTTTCCTGGCACTTTGACCTTTTTTTTTTTTTTTAAATAAACCATCCTAGCCTGTTCTTTATGAAAAAAGAGAGATCACCAATTATGCTTCGTGGTTTTCTTCTGAGCTTCAGTTTAGTCTTCGTGAACATGCAGCATTCTTTTGGGGGTATAAATCTGCATAGAATCTCTTCCAGCTGCCCAACCCCAAATTAGTCTCTGAGTACAAAACAGTCTACTTCAAAATAACTGAAAAATTATTATACTTTTTTTTTGAGCATATATAACCCTACCAAACCTGTGCTGTAGAAATAATTATCTCTTCTTTATGAATGTTTGGGGAAGCCATGACCTCAGTCACAGAAATATATGTACCTACCCACACACACACGTGCATAAAGTGCATACCCACTAACATATGCGTATACATGAAATCTTTAGAAAAGAATATGTTTTGACTGCAGGGATGGATTTTGTATGAATAGAACCCTGAGGCATCTAACAGCTTAAATAATGGTTTCTATTCCAGGGAAGAAAAAATATTTTTCCTTGATAGCACTTTTTTATATTCACTGCATTGGAATTACTTTTTCAAAATTCTGCCAGTGAAGACTTATCATATGTGGGTGCCATCGCTGTAACATAAAGATAAGGATTGAGGCAAATGCCACTCATAAGCTCATGAGCCTGTAAATTGGAACTATCCTTCATAACACAAAGCTTTTTACCAGGCCAAAAATTTTTCTTAAAGGCAAGACAGGAATTTTCTCCTACAGAATTTTCCTTCTCCAACTGCTTGAACCTTTTCAACTGCTTAACTCTTATTTGTTCACAGACTATTTAGGAGAGAAAGATACAAACAACATCTATAGTCTATAGAAAATGTAGAAAATAACTTTTGGTTAAAATTTTTTATCAGCTCTAGATTCAGATAGCTATGATACCATTTTATTAAAGCATGCAATGTTATTCCTACTGATTAAGGAAAGGCATTAAAATCTACATAAAACCCAAAAAATAATATAATTGTCATTGAGGGTTTTTGTGAAGAAAATAACTTGGTTTCAAAATGGCATTAGAATGTCTTAATATGCCACCCACAACTCCAAGTTCTTTAAGCCTCAACCTAAACATAGGGGTATCACTTCTTCTTACTCACCTATCACTCCACATGAGGTCAGTCTTCCCATTAGATGCTTTGTAGCTCCCTGCACTGACCCTTCACTGTTGGGAACAGTCGAGTGATCTCTGTGGTTGTGTCACGTTCCTGTCTTCTGATAGACCATAAGCACCACAAAAGAAGGGGCCTTGTGTATTCTGCCCATCACTATACTCCCACTTCTGATCACTGTCTAGGAAGATACCATGCAGCCATAAAAAATAGTTGAGTTCATGTCCTTCGTAGGGACATGGATGAACCTGGAAACCATCATTCTCAGCAAACTGACACAAGAACAGAAAATTAAACACCACGTGTTCTCATTCATAGGCGGGTGTTGAACAATGAGAACACATGGACACACTGAGGAGAGCACTACACACTGAGGTCTGTGGGGCAGAGGGGACTTAGGGAGGGACAGTGGCGGGTAGGGAGCTGAGGAGGGATGACATGGGGAGAAATGCCAGATACAGGTGATGGGGACGGAGGCAACAAATCACACTGCCATGTATGTACCTATGCAACAATCCTGCATGTTCTTTACACATACTCCAGGACCTAAAATGCAATAAAATATATATATAAGTTCAAACATCCCCCCCCAAAAAAAGAAAGCCAATAAACATTTGTTAGATGAATAAAAGAATAAGCCATAGAAATATTAAATATTCCTGTCTTGGATCTGTTGTTCTGAGATAGCGAAAGAAAATCAATTGAATGATATTTTTGCTATTATTTGCTAACATTTTTACTCTTACCGTAATAGATTATAGAGTTTAAAGAGGCCTCTAACAGCCCTTCCATGCTCCCACTTCTATTTGATGTGCTTTGCAGTCTCCTTCCTGTCTGAGGAGCCAGATGGGTCAGTCTGAGACAGCCGTGAATACTAACTTTATTTTTTTAAATCATGATCATTGCATTATACCATGAAAAAATAAAGCAGTCTAGAAAGTGATGCTTAATCCTTTCTTACTGCCCCATTCAGTATCGTAGGCTATTAAACCTCATCCAAATACAGGGGCCTACAAGCAGCTTTCTCATTAAGAGTCTTACACTGTTTCAAGGGGAAATGTGGGTTTTTATAAAAGATCTCTACCTACTCTGTTGTTAACATGCAGTAATGCCCTTTGCTATCACAGAATCATGCAGCAACTTGCAAATTAATACATGGACCACTGCTGCTCATAATATCAACATAGCACTCACAGGTCATCAGGGTTTCATGTAACAATCCTAATTCTTTAATAATTTGGAGTTGTTTTTCCTGTTTATACCAGAAGTTGCACTCTGCTTTATTATTGTTAAGGAAGGGGCTCAATATTTCTTTCATAAAGATAATTGTTTCTGTGGGATTTGGGGGCTTTTCTACCTCCCCGTTTTCGAGATGCCTGTGTGGTTGAAAACACATAAAATGGAGATGCACCTCTTCATTAAAAAACTTTAACCTCTCACTAATGATGATATTAATACCCAGCGTGCGATAAACACCTGAGACGTACTTTGTCCTAAACAACACAGCCTTAGAGAACCTTGTAGTCAATAAAATAAAATACCCCTTTCTCTTTAATTAACATATGAAATAAACACAATCTGTGACACCTAGTGTGCAGCAGCAATTAAGAGGCATTGCTTAGTTAAACCTCCTAATACCTCATTTAAATATGCAATTAAGGGATAATTGCCTTCAATCAATAAAAAAATTGAAATATTTCGCAGGGGCTTCAATTATTTTTTGCTAGGCTTTCTACTTTACACTTGGCCAGCGCTAAGCCTGTCAGCCTCACTCCTCTGGTTAAAGTGACATTACCCTCTTTTTTTGCTGCTGGCTTTTAAGCATGCTATTAACATTGCAAGAGGCCAATAACCATGCTAAGCCTTAGAAATCATCCCTTTTGGCCTCAGCTAGAATTTCTACGGCTCTGAAATTGCTTCTTCGTGACTTGCCTTAAGTTATGTTCTTTGTTTTTACTCAGCCCAAAGACCTCCATTTTCTTCATCTGGTTGCAAAGAAGGATTCTATAGTAAAGGGGCAACAATTTGCTGACTTCCTATGGTTATACCAAAATGCCGTGCGCACAAAAAGCATCCTGCAGCCATTGAATTTGTGGGTGCGTTTACTTCGCGGGGCTGGGTGTTATCCCTTAGCCTCCTTCGTACAAACTCAAGTTAAGAATCTAAGTGTTTACAAACTGCGGTTCACATAGAAAGAAATATTTTTAAACTGAACCTTCATACAAACCCTGGGAAGTGTGTGAAGTGAATTGGGAAGTACGATGACCATCACCAGGGAGGATCAAGGAATAAGTAAAAGGGTTAGCTGTGTGAGCAGCAAAGCATAACCAAATATTCCTCCCAGAAAGGGGCAAATTGAATAAATATGTTGGGTTGACGGGGGATGGTCTGAAGTGCTGAAGCTGACTGGCAAATGCAAATATTAAGCAATAATCTTATAAAATAAACCATAAAATAAGAGAACATAACCAATCAGCAAGGAACAGATACCCCATGGACAAAGCCAAGTGAAGGACTAGGTGGCATCTGACGAACTGAGGGCTATGTAAACAGCTCCACCACATAATTCAGGCTGTAGAAAACGCTGCAGCCTAAATTATCTAAATCATTGGCCCAGCACACGCCTAAACTTCTACTTTGCTTTCGTTGAGTAGAGCTGACTTTCAAAGATCAATGTCGTTTTGCTCTGAACGTGAAAAAATAACACAATTAGATCATAACTCTGAAATGTGGAAACTGTGTGCTCTTCGGTTTGGAGTACTTGCCCCTGAAGGCCTAGAGGAAGCCGAGCTAAGCTGCTGTTACTGACCACCCAGCCCCTTTGAGATGGGAAGAACCCAAAGAAAGCTCAGAAACAGATGAAATCTGTACATATCATAGATAGCTTTTCAAGTCAATACATATTCTATAATTTTTAATGGCTAGATAGTATTTGTTTACTAGCTTAAGGTTATGGGCTGCCTAATTTATTTAATACTCCAAAGGTGAACATTTGGCTTTTTTCAGTTTTTTGCTACTATAAATTATTCTGTAATGAACATTTTTATAGGACTTCTCGGCCTGGTTGTGATTATACCAGTCAAAGAAATACCTAGAAGTAGAATTAATTGATAAAAACACATGTGAATTTTAAGTGTGTGTATATATATATATAATGTATCAATGGCAAATTGTTCTCCCAAAACCTGTGCCAATTTACATACCTACCAAAAACATGAGTGTGCTTGCTTCTCCACACTCTTGTGAACACCAGGCATTATTTTTCATATTTTGCCAAAGAAATCTCAATCTCCGATTTCTATTTATTTAAGCATTTTTATATATGTATATTGTTATTTGTATTTCCTTTTTTGTGAATTACCTTTAACTTTCCTTTCTGTGATCACACGCCGGTTGATTTTTTTTTTCTTCCCATTTATTTATTTTATTGCATTTTAGGTTTTGGGGTACATGTGAAGAACATGCAATATTTTGGCATAGGTACACACGTGGCAGTGTGATTTGCTGGCTTCCTCCCCATCACCTACATCTGGCATGCTCTGTGAATTAAGAAAATTCAACAGGCATGGTGGCTCACAGCCTGTAATCCCAGCACTTTGGGAGACTGAAGTGGGCAGATCATGAGGTCAGGAGACCAGCCTTGCCAACATTGTGAAACCCTGTGTCTACCAAAAATACAAAAAATTAGCCAGGCATGGTGGCAGGCGCCTGTAATCCCAGCCACTCGGGAGGCTGAGGCAGGAGAATTGCTTGCACCCAGGAGGTGGAGGTTGCAGTGAGCTGAGAACGCGCCATTGCACTCCAGCCTGGGCAACAGAGGGAGACTCCATCTTAAAAAAAAAAAAAAAATCACCCTCTATCATGTGTTTTGCAAAAGTTTTCCTCAGGTTTTACTTTGATTCTTGCTTATGGTATTTTGTTTCTGTATAGATATTATCCAGTTTTTTATTATTTATTATTTTTTTTGAGATGGAGTTTCGCTTTTGTTACCCAGGCTGGAGTGCAATGGCGCAATCTCGGCTCACCGCAACCTCCGCCTCCTGGGTTCAAGCAATTTTCCTGCCTCAGCCTCCCGAGTAGCTGGGACTATAGGCGCACACCACCATGCCCAGCTAATTTTTGTATTTTTAGTAGAGATGGGGTTTCACCATGTTGACTGGGATAGTCTCAATCTCTTGACCTCGTGATCCACCTGCCTTGGCCTTTTATTTAATCAGGTTTGTCTTTACAACTTATGGGTTAATATAGTTGTTTATTGTCCTTGTTGATTTAAATGTTTATCCCATCTTGAATTTGTTTTGAGCTATGATATGAGTTAGGAATCCAACTTTTTATGCTTTTAAAAAAATTGCAGCCTAAATGTTTAAAAAAAAATTTCTTCTTGCCGGGCACAGTTGCTCACGCCTGTAATCCCAGCACTTTGGGAGGCCGAGGCGGGTGGATCACGAGGTCAAGAGATCGAGACCATCCTGGTCAACTGTGCCCAGTCCTCAATTCTTTAAACTCTGAGGTACACATTCTTTCAATGGACTGACATTCAAGAGGTCAAACTCCAAAATACAACTCGTATGGCTAGATTCCCCCAAATCAATTCTTTTTTCAAAAGACTTTGGTTTAAAAAACAGAATACTTTTAAATGAATTTTCTTGGAAAAGTTTCTGTGGAGATGCATGGAGGGGGAGGTAGCAGTGAAAGGAGTCCTTACATCTACAATGAGTATTCCATTCTGGATAAGATGCGTGGGTTTAAAAAAGAATATATATTTATAGCCAATGGCTCATAGAGGCATATTTTTGGGTTATACATACTAACCCAAAAAAAAAATTTCTTCTTAAACATGGATACGCATAATACCTGTGTTCCCTTCCTTCACGTCATTATGAAGACAATGTTAAAATGAATGTTTCACAAAGAATACTTATGGAGTTGCAAGTACTTTTATATAAGCAATGCAATAAGCATGGATAATATTAACTGCAGAAATTGATACAAATCATTGCTACCCTCTCCAAGGCATTTTGGATGTTTTGGGTTTCCCTGAATTAAGTAATACTTGAAATGACAAAGCTCCTATTTAGGATTTGGAATTGCTTTGTTAGACAGATAATCTCTTGTTTTGCTAACTGATTCTTCCTTTTTTTTTTTTTTTTTTTTTGAGACGGAGTTTCGCTCTTGTTACCCAGGCTGGAGTGCAATGGCGCGATCTCGGCTCACCGCAACCTCCGCCTCCCGGGTTCAGGCAATTCTCCTGCCTCAGCCTCCTGAGTAGCTGGGATTACAGGCACGTGCCACCATGCCCAGCTAATTTTTTGTATTTTTAGTAGAGACGGGGTTTCACCATGTTGACCAGGATGGTCTCGATCTCTTGACCTCGTGATCCACCCGCCTCGGCCTCCCACAGTGCTGGGATTACAGGCTTGAGCCACCGCGCCCGACCCTGATTCTTCTTAAGGTCACCAAAGGTGACCAAAAGGCAGTGAAGTTCAAGAAAGGGAACTGAAATTCTGAAAGTCTGGACTCTGGTCCCATGCGGAGGACATGGTGAACTTGTGGTCCCAGCTGTTATCCCTCAAGGAGAAAAGCAAAAAAGTGGAACCTAAAGATGGCTAGATGTCAAGGAGAAACCAAAGCAGATGAGGTGGGATTATAAGGAAGAGATATCCAACCCAGACAGAGGGGAAGTTGAGAAAGAGCACATGGCTTGTGAAGGGTCTGGAGAACTGGAGATCTTCCTTTGCCTTCCCTGAGGCTGCCTGCGGGTTCTGTCCCAGGCTTCCTGGGCTCCTCCCCAGCCCTTTACCCCCTTCTGCCCTCTGCTCCTCACTAGGTCAATGCAAGAATACATTCATTCAGTGAATATTTATTGATAACTTACTATGTGCAGGTAACACACAAAATATGGTCCCTGCCTTTTTAGAGCTTCCATTTTAGCGGACAGACAGATATAAAACCTCTCTTTCATTTTTATTACAATGAAAGAGAGGATCACGCTATGAGAGTAACTAGGGAACTGAACCCAGGCAAAGAGCTTAGGAAAGGCATTTTTGGTGAGTCAAACTCAAAAGCATGAACAAGAATTGACTAGCTTGGGGTGGAAACAGGGTGCACCACCGACAGACAGTGCAAACTACCGGGCGACAGTGGGAGACAGGAAGGAGCATGGGTGGGGAGTGTCTTTCACAACGGGTTAAAGTGAGTGGGTTGAAGGCAGCTAAGGAGGCAAAGAGCTGGGTGCGGGCAGGAGTCCCATACTCTCCGTCTTAGGCCATGGAGATGACCCGAGTAAGGAGTGTGGGGTAAGTGCACATGAGCTCTGCTGCAAACTCAAGGGCTGCCCACTCCACATTAGGAACCAAGAAGGCGACGTCCAGGGCTCTGAGGCCTGGATTTGTAAGTTAAATCTCTGGATTTTAAAATGCTGCCTGAATTAATTGTTGCCTTAAAAGAAAAACAAACTCTGAGTAAACAAATACAGTCGTCAAACCTGCAGGTAGCGAGGTTGCAACCACAGGGTTGGAGGATCTACAGGTGGTTTATAGCTCCTAAGTTGTATGGTTTGTAACTTAATACATAATGACCTTCCCCTCTGAAGGACAAAACAGACATTGCTTTCTATTCCTCTAACAGAGTTTACTTTTGATATGTACCATTTCTGAGTAAATAGCTCATGTCTGAAAGCTTGAATTTACATGGGTTTTTATCAGCCCTCTTTATTAAATCATAAAGGTCTCTCAAAAGTCAATTAAGCATATTAGAATTCACAACACTAACATTTTAAATAACCAGGAGCAAGGTAAGGGCCTATATTTAAATGATGGTTGAGATACTGAACATGGGCACATTTATATTAGGAACACTTAAGTTTTCATTTTCTTAATGACTTCACATAGCCTTGTATATGCATTCCATTTAAAATATAGTCAAAATTGGGCCAGGCGCAGTGGCTCACATCTGTAACCCCAGCACTTTGGGAGGCCAAGGTGAGCGGATTTTGAGGTCAGGTGATCAAGACCATTCTGGACAACATGGTGAAATCCTCTCTCTACTAAAAATACAAAAATTAGCTGGGCTTGGTGGCACAGGCCTGTAGTCCCAGCTATTTGGAAGGCTGAGGCAGGAGAATTGCTTAAACCCAGGAGGTAGAGGCTGCAGTGAGCCAAGATCACGTCACTGCACTCCAGCCTGGGTGACAGAGTGAGACTCCGACTCAAAAATAAGTAAATAAATAAATAAAAATAAAATATAGTCAAAAATTTTGAGGATTTCTGAAATTGTTCTGGAGTAATTTGGTATATGTAAGCCAATTACCTATACTTTTACAAGATTTAACGCTGTGTTGACGGTGTTATAGTCAACTGTATGCTTAATCACTCTCAATAAACACATTAACCCATTTTAACAAGTTTGAATGTGTATGGTGAAGTAAAGGGGACCTGTCAAAACTGCTTCATTGTTCTGGGTTTGAGTGGGAATTTTTTTAACATTAAAAAAATAATTTGGCCAGGCATGGTGATTCACACCTGTAATCCCAGCATTTGGGAGGTCGTGGCAGGCAGATCACCTGAGGTCAGAAGTTCGAGCCCAGCCTTACCAACATGGTGAAACCCCATCTCTACTAAAAATGCAAAAATTAGCTGGGTGTGGTAGCACACATCTATAATTTCAGCTACTTGGAAGGATAAGGCAAGAGAATCACTTCAACCCAAGAGGCAGAGGTTGCAGCGAGCCAAGATTATACCACTGCACTCTAGCCTGGGCTACAGAGTGAGTGAGATTCTGTCTCAAATGATAATAATAATTTGAGTAATACAAACTCATTGCACAAAAATTAGAAAATATACAAAAGTGCAGTTAAGTAAAAATGACCTCCAATCCCACCATCCAGAGATACTTGCTAGTTGAGATAGCACTTTATATACAGATTTTATTTTACATTTTTCACATAAGCATATGTCATAAATATTTGTCATGCCATTAAAAATTGTGTATAAGGAGCAATGTTTATTCTATGGGGGTATATTTCATAATATCGTATTGTATAGATGTGCCATTCCTCTGTGGTTGAGCGATTAGGTTGCTTACAGTTTTTCACTGTGATAACACTGCTGAGAAGAACATATTTTGGCAGATTTACTGAAAATATCTTTGAGACAGATGCCCAAGTTATACTGGTAATATAAAATTACACTATGGAAGAGAATAGTAGGCTGATTAATTTTGAGGTTGTTATCAAATAAAACTCATACAGAGTATGCTATTTTTGAAAAACAAAAGGAGGAAAGAATAACACAAAAGGGATGTTTTCACAAATTCCAAAGCAATGTTGTGTAAGAAGATAAATAATGTTATGGTTGCATTTTTTCTTTTCTATCTTCCTTGGACAAAAACACATCAAGCTCTTGATTTACTTAAATGACAGGATCTACAAACCTCATGATTTACATTAATAATAGGAGGGCCAGGCATGGTGGCTTATGACTGTAAATACCAACTCTTTGGGAGGCCAAACTCTTTAGGAAGGATCCCTTGAGGCTAGGAGTTCAAGACCAGCCTGGGAAACATAGTCAAACTGCGCCTCTATAAAAAATAAAAAAAATTAGCTAGGTGTCGTGGCAGGTACCTGTATTTCCAGCTACTTGGGAGGCTGAGGCAGGAGGATTGCCTGAGCCCAGGAGTTTGAAGTTCATGACTGCACCCCAGTCTGGGCAATAGAATGAGACCCTGTCACATTAAAAAAAAAAAAAAAAAAAAATAGAGAGCTTCCTCTCTATATCTTAGCTGTTGACAAATCATAAAACATTCAAAGCTATTTTGAGAGTCAACATGCCTTCAGTTAAGTTACTACATAGTTGCTTACATGGGAACCCAATGATAGAGCTTGGAGAGACCCCCAGGCTCCAGGGAAGCTTCTAACGGAGGATTCAAGCCTTTCCTTTGACGTTATCAGAAACAAGACCAGTTCCAGCCATGTCATGTGTGTCCTCCTGATTCAAGTGCTTCAAATCCCTTATACTCTCCACCATGACTTTTCTCTCCATTGCAAACAAATTTAATAGGCTTTCAAGCAAAACAGACAAGTATTAGGTACTCTTCACTCAAAAGAAAACCATTTGTAATCACCAACTTTCCATCCTCCAATACCAGGACTTATCATTCTCAGTACATTTTGAAAACCATGTCAAATTTGTTATAAATGGTTAACATTGTGTAAGCTTTAAAATGTGAATATTTATATAAACACAGAAAGAATATTATCTTCTTTGAATTGATAGTGATATATTTGTTATTTAGCATTTCTCATTCAAATTAACGCCAGGTTCACATCAGGAAAGCAATGTTGGTTAAGGCATCAGCTAAAACATAAACACGTCCTGACAGTTCTGAATAGGCAACAATGGACTGGGTGCCTACTATTTGTCTGCTATTTAGCCACCCTGCTAAATATCCTCTGTGTCCAAACACTAGATGACATTGGATAAAGAGTAGTCTCCCATTTTCCCAATGAGAATTTTCTCTTAAAAACGGTCGGGCCAGTTTGAACATGTATTATTTCAGGAAGGTACAGAAAAGATTCAAATATCTGCTTTTAGTATTTATCAATTTATTCATACATATTTACAGTTGTCTATGATAGCATATAAAGTTGTTAGCTTAGAAATATTGGTTTTGTTCCCACATTGACATATCCCAAAATTATTGTGTTCAAGCCCTTCATGTGCATTTTTGACATCAGTGCCAGCATCATTACTGAAGGCACTTTCTGAGGCTCCTGGCAGTTCTTTAGAGCACATCATGTTTATTTCCATCTAGGTTGCATGTGCTGTGGTCCTTTTAAATTACAGGTATTGATCAACTTACGACCTATGCAACTTATGACCATTCGACTTTACGACCACAATCGCTAGCCACGACTGCTCCGCCTCTGGCAGCACAAACGTGGCCCAGCTGGGCGTACGACAGTGCGGACCAGCTTCCTGTAGCACTACCATCTCCACGTGCACCATTTCAACTGTGCATATAGCCTACTCAACTTATGACCAAATCGTGTTACGACCGGTCTGCCGGTCCCAATCGTGGTCGCAAGTCGAGCACTAGCTGTATTTTCTTTGCACTCACATAAAAATAAAAACGTTAATCATTTTCCTTGTTTCTTACCACATCATCATCAGTCTGCACAAGAGGCATTAGTTTTCTCCTTTACCCTTAAACCCAGCACATTCTTCTCCTTCCCACTGGCATCGATGCTAGTGTGTTTGATATGTGTCCTTCTTTATTCTTGGGAAAGTAGTATTGTTGTGAGTATTTTCAATCAGATAGTGTTACACTACAATGTTTCTATTTGTGGATGACATTTTGTCATGCAATATTTGGTCTTGCAGATTCATTCATGTTGCTGTAGAATGTTTCCTTCCAACTCCTCGAACATCTAGTTGTTCAGATTCCTCAATATACCCTTACTAAGGTTGTCAGATAAAATATAGGATGCCTAATTGAATTTGAATTTCAGATAATCAACAAATGACTTAGATGTGCAATATAAGGGAATTAATGCAGGAACAGAAAACCAAATACCAAATGTTCTCACTTATAAGTGGGGGAGATAAACACTGAGTACACATGGACAAAAAGGAACAATAGATGCTACTAGAGGGGAAAGAGAGGGAAGCAGGAAAAAGCTGAAAAACTACCTGCATTAGTCCATTCTCACTGCTAATAAAGACATAGTCAAGACTGGGTAATTTATAAAGGAAAAAGGTTTAATTGACACAGTTCGGCATGGCTGGGAAGGCCTCAGGAAACTTACAATCATGGCAGAAGGGGAAATAAACATGTGCTCCTTCACATGGCAGCAGCAAGGAGAAGAATAAGAGCCACGCGAAGGGGGAAGCCCCTTATAAAACCATCATATCTCATGAAAACTTACTCTCAGGAGAACAGTATGGCAGAAACTGCCCCCATGATTCCATTATCTCCATCTAGTCCCTCCCACAACACATAGGGATTATGGGAATTACAATTCAAGATGAGATTTGGGTGGGGACACAGCTAAACCATATCACTACCCACTGTGTACTGTACTCACTACCGAGGTGATGGGATCATTCATGCCCCAGGTATAATGTGATATACCCATGTAACAAATCTGTACATGTGCCCAATCTAAAATAAAAGTGAAATTAAAAAAAAATTTTTTTAAGTTAGGATACACTTGCATGAAAATATTATTGTCTTTCTAAAATTGAAACTTAACTGGGCCTTCTGTATGGATATGCTACCTTGGCAAACCTCAGCCTTATTCTACATTACTTATTCATTCTCCCAGTGATGGAACCACAGCCTACCCGTCTCCTCACTCTAGCAAACAATGCTGCAATGCACGTCCCTGTACATTTCTTAGTTGGCTGAAATATAACCAGTTTACCTTTCAGATGGTCACACTAGTTCACATGATCACAAGCGTGGCTCTGCCAACACCTTGATATTAGCCCAGGGAGGCCTGTGTTGAACTTCTAACCTACAGAACTATAATAATTTAAATTTTGTCTTAAGCCATCAAGTTCATGTCACTTTGTTACAGCAGCAATAGAAAGCTAATACATTTAGTATTCTTGCCTTCTTGCTAAATTTTCATTTGCTTAAAGTTTCACATTATTCCTAATAAGGTGTTGTTGCTTTATCGTGGTGGTAGTCTCTTTAATACTTACACATCTACTTATTCTACTGCATTGGCTAGGGCCCTCAAAGTTGAGAAGAGGTAATGATAGTTGATTTCCTTGGTTTATTCTTAATTTTAAGGAAATATCTCTACATTCCTCCCATTGAGAACGATGTTTTGGTAGACACCATTTATCAGGTTAAGAAGTTCCCTTATTGTCCTAGATTTTTAAAGTATCTTTTCACTTGGTTTCAATCCTAAGTGGCTGTTGGATTTTGTAATCTTTTAAGATGACATGATTTCTTTTTAATCAGTTAAGTAATACATTGCATTTATGTTTTCTTATACTAAACTACTTTTTAGTCCAAGAATAAATACAATTTAGTCATGGTTCATTACATTTCTGCCCCTCACTTGATTTAGTTTCTATTAGATTTAATTCACTCTTAAAATCTTCCTATCCATGCTCATGTGTGAGAATGGCCTATAATTTTTCTTTCTAGGATCATCCTTCATAACGTCTTATTTTCAAGGTTGTACTCACCTCATAGATTGGGTTGGAGACTATTCACTCTTTTTCTGTTGTCTACAAGACTTCAAATAAAACTTAAATAATCTTTTCCATGTACTAGATGGTAGAATTTCACCTGTAAAACTGCCTGGAACTGGCACTTATGTTTTGTGAAAACTTTAACTAAAGGTTCATTTATTGACCAATTGGACAAGTATTCTGGTTTTCTGTTTATACTTATTTTCCCAGAATGTGTCCATTTTGTCCAAATTTTCCATGTTTATTGGCATAATTACTCTTAGTATATTTTGCAGTATATGCTTTATCTAAAATTATAGAACTATTTTATTACCTCTATTATTTTTATCAGTGCCCTCTGTCATTTTTCTTAGTCTTGTCAGAGATGCTTAAAAGTTCCAATTCTTTCAAGAACTGCCATGTTAATTCTATATATTGTATTTTTATTTTCCATTTATTGATTTTTGCTCCCATCTTTGTCTTCTTTCTACTTTATGTTTGTTTTCTTACACCTCTGATTTTTTAAGCAGAATGTTGCTCGTTATCAGCCTTCCTTCCTTTCTAAAAAAGCTTTTAAGATTATAAGTTCCCCTTAAAGTATCAGTTTCATTTTATCCTGCAAATTACGATACACTATGTTTCCATTATTTTCCAAATCTGTTTCTTTTATTTCCATGACGATGTATGATCATTTAGTAGAGTGATATTTAATTTTTAAGGTATGATAATTTTATTAATGGTGTTGACTTCTAATATAATTGCATTTTTAACAACTTTATTGGAATATAATTTACATACTATTAAATTTACCCAAGGTAAATGCAGATTTCAATGATTTTTAGTAAATTTATAGAATTGTCAACCAGCACTACAATTCACTTTTAGAACATTTTCATCACCCCAGAAGACACCTCCCATCTCTATTTGCTGTCAAGCTGTAATGGGATTTTAATCAAAAAATATGTTCTACATGATACTGATTCTTTGAAACTTATTGATAGTTGCTTTATGGCCTAGATATGCACTGCCTAATACTATAGCCATGACACGTGATTATTTACATTTAAGTAAGCTAAATAAAGTTAAAAATTAAGTTCTTCAACCTCACTAGGAACACTTAAAGCAAGCATTAGCCACATGTATTGTCCAGCACTTTTCTTATCATTTAGGAAGTTCTATTGGACAATATTGGCCTAGATATGTCTTTCAGTTCTTTTTTCAACTGGTCTACTCTGCTACTTAACCCACCTATTGAGTGTTTCCTTTCATTAAACATCCCATCGTAGCTTTTCTATGGTCTTGAACAACTTGACTATTTACTGTGCTTGTGGGTCTGAGTCTCTCATATGTACGTCTGATGACAGTCACTCATGGTAGTTGTCTCCTGGTGTGTTTAGCGATTTTTTTTCTTGTGAATTCAATGAGCCTAACTTAGAGATGGTTTTCTCCAAAAAGCATTTAGCTCTGTTTCTCTGTCATCTACAGGGCACCAGTGACAAAGGACCACTGCTGCCCGCCCTAAGAATATTGGCTCAAAGCCCTAGACACATTGACCTTATGGACACGGACCCAGAACAAGCCCACCACTGCTCGTTACTCTGAGTTCCCACCTTAGCTCATGTTAAGTCATTTGGAGAATACAGGTGTTTCCTCAGGCATCTCTGCAATCTTTTATCAGCTCCACCATTTACCAACACCTGTGTCTTATTGGGACTGAATTGTTCAACAAAGAACCCTCAGAGTACCCAGTCCACCATACTGCCAAAATTAGATTAGGAGACCTCTATGAGAAGCCCAAATTGGTATTGACAGAATTTATTTTAGATTTATATGGATTCCTAAGTAGCATTTCTTTTCAAGATAAAACAATTGAGAGGGGACATTAGAAAAGATTTTGTAAAGATTTCAACAGAAGGCAACTATCTCTTTTGTGAGGGAAAAACATGTCACACCATATTTTTATGATGTCACACCATGATGTCACACCATGTCACATCACAACTATCTCTTTTGTGAGGGAAAAACATAGTCATATACGGGACATTTTCGAACTATAGGAGTCGGCAGAGTGCAGTGGAAATAGTTTGGGCTTTGAGGTCATATAGTCCTGAACACCCATTTCAATATTATCACTCAATAGCTGCATACTTTATGCAAGTACCTTAATCTGGGCCTCAGTGTCCCCATTTCTGCAAATGAAAATTATAGGATATGCCTATCAGAGTGATAAAGATTGAAGATTAGCAGCAAAGAACCTGGCATGTAGGATAATTCAGTAGAAGTTGCTAACTCTGAGGGTAAAGATGGTGATGAGTAACAAAGCATGGAGGCAGGCATCCTCACTGCATTTGGTAGATAAGAGCCTCTAATAAGGTGCATTCCAATAATAATGATGTGAAACTTTGTACTTCTCTTAGTTCTGAATGACAGGAACCCTGTGCTTCTAGTATAGGCACCCCGGGCTCTGGAATAGCCAAGGAGCCATTGTTTGCCAGACTTGTGAATAGAGCTTAGATGTACGATCTGAGGCATTTATTTATAGTTCCTCTTAAGGCAGGATCGAGCTGGGAGAGTGGAAAGAAGGGGTGTATAGCAGGCTTGGAGTGACTCTCCCTGCTCCACTGCCTTCCAGCAAATAACTTTCTGAAGTTCAAGAATCCTAAACTTGAAACTTGTCTACAGAGTCATTAAGAAGGAATACTTGTCAGAGTAAGTAGATAGAGCATATTTTATTTAACAGCACATTTAATATTTTGACATAGGCCTGTGAGCCTCCATTTGTTCTCTTGCCTAGGCTTCACAAATATTGGGGGCATAAATATTGTGTGTGTGTGTGTGTGCCTACCTTTGGGGAAAGCTGTTGTGCTCTCCTGTGCAAAAAAAGAAGCTGTCTACCCTCAAGACATGGTTACAAATGAGAGGTTGAGTACAACAGTGATGAGGAGACAGCAGCTTGCGCCTACATCATTTCGTCCCATGGTAAACTTCAGGTATTCTCAACATGCAACTCTCTGCAAGGTTTAGAGCTGTTTTTTCATTATGGCCTTAGCTACATGACTTCCTGGCCCATGTCTCACTTAAGTCTGATATACTGAGGTAGGGTCAGGTTGAGGCATACAGTAAGATGTGAGGAAGTGAGGGTACCTGGTTCCAGGAGCCCCGCCTTGTCTGGTTCCATGGCTCATCAGCACACTCTCACATTTATCAGGCTGAGAAGGTGTACACGAGTATTCTCCTGTCTCCTCCAAAAAGCATCCCCTCATCAGTGGGAGCCCAGTGACTTCTCCCCGGGCATTAATTAACCATATGTCTTACCCGAAACCATTTGCCAACTGGGTTAGTGGTTTTCATACATATTAGGCTATGAATAGGAATCAAACAGAAGAAATTTTTATACAAGTTTCAGATCCTATCTCCAGGAATTTTGATTCAGGAAGAGGTCAGAAGTAAAGCCAGGGAATGGTTTTATCATTTCTTTTGCATTTGCTGGTGTGTGTGTGTGTGTGTGTGTGCATGTGTGTGATTAATGTTACCAAGTGAGCTGACATAGCCAGGATTGAGAATCTTGGATTTCGATTCTGTTTCATCGTATATATATATGTCTTATTTTCTTAAGTAAATGTTAAGCTCCTGGGGGCAGAAGTTGTGTTTCACATGTGTATGTAACGCACTCAGCTCCTAGCAGCATGCAATGTGTTTAGTACAGATGCCACAAAAGTACCTTGTATGGAACCTGCGTATTCCAGGGCAGGACCAGAAGCAATTGAGCATTATTACACTCACATGCTATTCACAGTGTCAGCTATGGTCACTGTCCCCTCTTCAGTTCTTTGTGCTCTAAAGCTATAGTGCTGAAAACCCTCAGACCTTGTGGGCATCAGAACCTTCCACAACTTGCAGCACACTGGCAGCTCCAAACTCAACCTCTCCAATAGCTCTTTGTTTGCTTGTTGAGCTGAGTTTAAATCAAAATTCAACTGTGAATCATTAAAAGGGGGATTTTTCTTAAAACCAATGATTTGTCTTTGGACAACTGGCAGCCCTGACCCCTGCCTGAGCCACATTAATTTCAGCAAGAGTAGTTAGGGACGGAGGCAAGCCAGCTGGGTCTGCCAGCTTTTAACTCCTGCTCAGAGGGGCTTAAAGAGGTTGTCCCAAGGTTCCTGCAGCCATGTCCTTCTTTAAAATCAATGAAAAAAAGCAAAAATATAAAAACCTCATTGTAGGAAAAATACCATCTAGGAGATCTCACTTTTTGCAGGGGCAGCTTGGCTTTGCGCTGGGCGTGTGGGAGACAATGTCCCCACCTGAATCTGACATAGGAGAATGATTTGAGACATTTCACTTAGGTGAGAACCTTTTGTTAACCAGAAAATTGGTCCCTTTGCCTCCATGTTTTTTTTTAATATAAGTATGCTTCACTTTCTCTATATTTTTTCTTAAATGGTACTTATACATACACCTTATTGATGTTTTATTCATGTGGACAAACTGCTTCCATTATGTGAATGTACAATAGCTGGAAGTCAATGGGAACCAAACAGCTAAAGCTCTATGCAATGCTTTAAAAAATTGCAGAACTGATAACAACAACTTATGAGGCCACAAGTGTTGAGATAGAGTCGGTCAAACTTTGGACTTCCATGTACACTGTACATATTCATCTTCAAACTCTCAATGGAGACCCATCCCCTTCTGTTTCCATATATAGGATGAATCTAAGATCTGTGCAAGATAAGAGCATACAGTCCTCATTTTTCCTGCCCTGTAACATCAGAAAAGGCAAGTAGAATTGGTCATCTGTTCATTGAGAGCGCCTGCTACGTGCAAGGCATTATGCTGAACATAGAACTTATAAGGCAAGACTCTTACTCTCAAGTCACCCCCTAGAGAAAAGGCACTCATTTCATTTACCCCGTGAGCGCTCAGGAGAGAAGACAATGGGCCCAGGTCACCAGTGTAGAAAATCCAGAAGTGCAACATGGGCACTACACAATAACTTTCTCAAAAAATCTCTTCCCAGCTGTGCAGGAAGGAGAAACAGAATGTCCACCTAAAAGTACAAGGCAAGGATACATAGGAGATGGAAAAAACAACTGCAATTTGTAAAGAACAAAATGACTTAGAGTTTTAAAGATCATGAGACCAAATCAGGTTGTTTAATCAAGAGTTGGCTGCACATATTTATTTGTGGCATACTCAAATAAATTACAATCATTTGTTAGAAAAATTGTAAGAGCTATTACATCTAATATCTCTGACATGTATCTTTAAGCCTCCCCTGGTCAGCCACCCCTGACCCTGCCAGCCCAGTCACCTGGCCTCAGGGCTCATGTTTCTGCCTGACCCAGAATCCTGTACAAGTATCCTCTGTTTCCAGGCACCCCCACCAGTCGGCTCATGCAGGCCCAATGTCTTGCATTCATTCACTCCCTCTGAATACAAGCAAACACACACACACACACACATATCGATTGAGTTAGTTACTTTCATGTGGCTGCATTGATTTTTCACTTGTTTAATTTTCTTTCTGTATGCTTATGTCTTTTTTATGTGCATCAAGTATCTGTACATCAAGCATTGGATTGTTAGATCTTCAAGAATAGAAACATGTTCCCCCCTTTTTTTACATCTTTTTCACTGTACTAAATGTTATTAGTTGGCTAAAGAAGAGATTAATTTAAGGCTAGAAAATAAGCCTACTAAGAGAATTAATTATAGAGGTGGGGAAGAGTAACTGCACTTCGGCATGTGAAACCTGATTATGCACAAATAAATGAGAACAACATACTTTTTATTAACCTACACTGGGAGTGAAGGAAGGGAGATGAGGATCCCAAGCTGAAAACAAACAACAACAACAACAACAAAACAGCACCCTTAGAAGTAAGCTTCTACTACTATGATTTCAGCAAAAAGTATTGCTCAGGCAGCTAAAAATTTTAATAGTAATCTCCAAAGGCCAAGTGTTAGAGTTGTAACGGTATTCTTTGCTAGGCTGTGGTTGCTGGTATCCAGGCCCTAAAGAGCCGTAACCACCTCTGGCAAGATGTTCATACATGCCAGGCCATTTCAGCCCCCACCATGATGACTACTTAAAACTGAGGCAGCATATCCAGAGCTCTAGCCAGAAATGAATGCATGTAGCACTGATATGCACACCTGCAAGCTGGTATGGGAGCTGCTGTCATGCTTGAGTCTTCCACTTTGAATCTCATTCTCTCTAACTGATAGCTTGTTTCTGGTTGATCATCCATTTTCACCTACCACTGTGGCTGCCTTCTCAGGCCAATTGTTGGATACAGTCCCTTCTACACACAGAAGCAGGAGAGAGAGAGAGAGACAGAGAGGGACAGACAGCAGACAGAGAGATACATATACAGGTAGGCAGGCAGATAGAGATACAGATACATGCATGCATATGTAAGTTGATAGAGACATACATAGGTAGTTGAGATAGGATGGATAGATAGATGATAGAGAGATACACATATAGATAGGTTGATAGATAAATATATAGATAGGTGGACAGGTAGGTAGACACATACATAGAAAGATACATAGATATGTACATACACCCATATATAG
The DNA here is from genome assembly GCF_009761245.1 of Sapajus apella. Lineage (NCBI taxonomy): Eukaryota > Metazoa > Chordata > Mammalia > Primates > Cebidae > Sapajus > Sapajus apella. The sequence continues at coordinate 5,940,306 of NW_022436969.1, read as the reverse complement.
ATTGCTTAGATAGATGATAGATACATAGGTAGGCAGGTACATAGGTAGGTAGGTAGATGGATGGATGGAGGGATGGATAGATAGATAGAACACACATGGTTGAGTTCCTCAACAGCATAAAGTTTCTCTGAAGACTTCCTGTCCCTAGCAGCTGTTACAATTTGGCATTCCATTAGCTCCCTTGGGTTCTTTCAAGGTGTTTTGGTTCATCTACAGATGGTTCCCACCCTCGACCTTCCTGAGCAAGGCACTTAATCTGATACTCAGCTATTCAAGGCTGCTCCTGTCTGCATCTTCCCAGTTTCTTCAGTTCACCTTCCAGCAGTAAGATATTTATTAAAAGAATAAATAATAAAGCCCCAGGGAAAAAAAAAGTTTGTCTTTGGAGAAAACAACTTCCTGATGAAGTAACTTTTGTTTTAGCCTTGGGCTGGGAGTCAGGTATTGCAATGGGGAGAGGCGATTGAGTTAGATACTCAGGTGGTAGAAAATAAGGCACACAAATGTACCATGAGCTTTCCAAATCCAGAAACTTTTAGTGGGAGCCTTGGTCCAAGTAATAAAATAATACAACTTTATATGAGGCTGTCATTTTTGGCCTTGTCTAACATAATATTTGACAGAACCTTCTCTACTGAAGTCTAAAATGTCTTCTGATATTATATTTTTCCCATTCTCTCCTTCTGATCACCAGGGTACTTTTCTGTTTTCTAAAAGTGTCATGGCCATTGGTTCACCATTTTTCTCCTTATCGCTTTCTTTGTCTGTCCCTCCTTAATTCCAACCAAGCGCATCTGCTCTCCACTTCAGTCACCACACAGACTGCCATACCCTGAGCTTCATCATGACCAAGGATTCTGTCACCTTCCAGATCTGCAGCTCTGCCCTGCTTTCAATTCCTTCACTTCTTTCCTCTCTTTAGTGACTCTATTCACAGCAACCTGGCTTATCCTCAGATTTTTCTAGAGTAATCCCTCATAAATGAATGAAGATCTTTTTCCTAATGGCCAGTGCTCTTCCCCCAAGATTTCTTTATAGTTGTCATTGTGACAACCTGTTCTTAAAACTCTCTCCTCATTTAGTTTCCCTCATCCAGTGAGTCCTTTTCCCTCCTGGCTTCTCCAGTTCAGACCTTTGCCCTGTTTGCTCCTGGCCTGCTTTCCCACTAAGTTCTCTCCACTGCCTTCTTCTCTTCTCACTCACTGCGCCGCCCCACGGTGATCTCAAATCTGCATTTCCCAGCTCCTTTCTTAATACAAAACATGTATTTTCAACTATTTGTTGGTGAACCTCCACTGAAAAACCTTAGTGCCTTGTACATAATTAGTGCTTATACTTATTAAGCACTAATTATATTTAAGGCACCATGGCAGATACAAAGTTGAAAAGATAAATCTTCGTGAGCTGCAGAGGGAATGATTGTGTGACATCCTGGTTAACCAGAGAGTGAAGTCCCATAGACCAGAGTTTATTTGTACAGCCTTGAAAGGAGCAGCTCTAAAATTTGAATAAAGAAAAATGGACTAAAATCGTGCCCCTAAATTTGGATTAGCTTTAGATTCGTTCTGGATACTACCCTGGAAGGTACTCAGATGGTCTCAAGGCACATACCAAATGCTCCCTCAAGAGAAAACTGAGATATACAGCAGGGGTGGCAAACTATATTATGACATATAGGCCAAGCCCAAACTGCTGGATGTTTTTGTAAATAAATCTTATTGGAACACAGCCACACTCATCCATTTACATCTTGCCTATGGCTGCTTTTGGACTACAGCAGCAGAGCGGTTATGACTGGTGCCACATGGCTCACAAACTTTCAAATATTTACTCTCTGGCCCTTTAAGAAAATCTTTGCCAACCCTGCTGTACTGTATGGCAACCCCAACTTGCTTACCTTCAAGATGACCTGGAGTGTTTATTAAGAGAATGTATTTCTAAGCCCCAGCCCAGATCGAAGAATTCGAAGGCACTACAGGTGACTCTTAGGATCAAGTTTGGGAAACCCTAACAGAGTTTTTAAATGCTTAATCCTTAGAATCCTACAGCTTTGGATTTACATCTCAGCTCCACCATTTTTGTTACTTTGGGCAAGGTACTTAACCTCTATGAGCTTCCATTTTCTTGTTATAAAATAGGGGAAACAAATATATCTTCCTCACAGAACTGCTGGGAAGATTAAATGAGAAACTGCTTCATCAAAAGTGTGGTACATGGTATCAGGATCAATAGTGTTTCATCATCATCATCACCATTCTTTTCTTCTTCATCACTTAATATTATCACTCATATGATCACCTGCTTAAAAAGTTTTTGGTATAATTGTTCGAAAATGGTGGCTTCGTTTACCTTCACTTCATGAATTCTGAGTTCTACCTTCTTCTCTTTTTAGTTTAAAAATATTCAGCAAATAAATCTTTAAATGATGTATAGCATATTTTATTTAAGAAGTACAAAGCACTGTACAAACAAATGAGTGGATGGGGGAGATGGAGAGGGTAAATTGACCTACCCCAAACCACACAGCAAATCTTGGAATAGAATATGCAATGCCTGACTCCCAGCCCAATACCTGAACTCAAATACCAACACACCTTCCGGACCAGTCTTCATTATCATTTATTTATCATCCTCTTGCAGATGGGATACAACAAATCTATCGTCCAAAAACCTTTTACAGTCCCACAAATGCTCACAAGCCTTCCCCGCCTTAACCAGTGTCAAAATGCTGCTGAGGTGAAGGAGGGAGCAGCACCTGCCCGGGAACCCCAGGCTTACTTTGATGGTGTCCCTCCCTTTCTCGGAACGCTCCGGCGGACCCCAGTTGCCTTCCAATCAGATTTAAATTTCTCACCGTGAGCTTTAAAATCCATCCATCTTTTGTATCTAATCACCCTTATCTCTCACTTCATTCATTTATATCTCATCTTGTGGCATTCACGCCCCCCAGCCCAGAAAACCTACCAAGGTCCAGCTGAACAAATCCCAGGCATTCCTGTGGAATCTCAAGGTCCATTAAAAGAAGAAAACCATTCCCTGAACAACACGGATAATGGTCTTAACCATACTCTCTTCTGGCCAGATCGCACTTGGGAAATTATGTCCCATTCCAGGAAGGACATTCTACGAGAGAGAAGGGGCTCCAATTTGGTGAGGAGATAAATAGTTCTGTGAACTTGCAACATGATAGCATCTTTCAGATATCTGAATGACTCCAGTTAACCTGACCTCAACACAATGCACTGATATTTCAAGGAAACAAATTACTTCTCCATTCAAGGAGAAAATTTCAAGGGGAAAATTTCACTACTAGTTAACCTGTCTAAAAGTGGCATATATTGTTTTGGGAAGTTTGTGATACAGGTGTAATCAAGTTTGCAAACGATATTGTAGTGGCAATACATATTTCTAACACACAGTAGAATCAGGTGACTGTAAAATATAACTAAGTAGTTAAAAGCAGTCAGGCGTGGTGGCTCGTGCCTGTAATCCCACCACTTTGGAAGGTTGAGGCAGGTGGATCACTTGAGCTCAGGAGTTATGAGACCAGCCTGAACAACATGGAGAAACACTCTCTCTACAAAAAAAATACAAAACTTAGCTGGGCATGGTGATGGGCACCTGTAGTCCTAGCTACCCAGGTGGCTGAGGTGGGAGGATCACCTGAGCCTGAGAGGTCAAGGCTGCGGTGAGCCAGGCTGTGCCACTGCACTCCAGCCTGGGTGACAGAGTGAGACACTGTCTCAAAAAATTAAAAAAAAATTTAAACATAGTTAAGAACATAGCCTTTTGATGCTAAATTTTCTGGGCTTAAACTCTACTCTGCCATTATACAAGTATGACTTAAACCTGTCTGTGGCTCAGTTTCTTCGTGATAAGAGTATTAGATCGGGGCAAAAGTAACTGCAGTTTTTGCCATTTACTTTCAATGTCAAAAATCGCAATTACTTTTGCACCAACCTCATAGTGTTATAGAACAAATATATCTAAAGGACTTAGAACAGAAGTTGACATGTATAAGCATTACGTTAGTGTTTGTTTTTAGTATTTTATGATTTTTCTCATCTGGAGACTATAGGAACAAGGATTACATGTCCTTTATATGCATCGAAGCTCCTACATCTTTCTACAGAGCACAGAACAACAGCATGCAGTTAGTTTTTTTTTTTTTTTTTAACAAATGTAGCATCTCCTTCTCCACACCAAGGCCATGAAAAAGGAAGATTGGAGGGCACCCAACACAGGAGACTCCCACAGCAGCCTTGGCTCCTAGAATGTGCAAAGAGAGGGAAGGGAACGTTCCTGACCCTTTTCTTCACATGGCTTCCAGTTGCAAGTGACATTTCAGAGAAGTAGCTTCTAGAAACACAAATCAGCCAAAACAAATCACAAAGGAAAGACATTGGATTTAGTTCCGAACCACACCCAGCACATGGATGGCACCCAAAAGCTTTAAATATAACCACGATGAAAATCAAGATTGACCCGAGGACCAGCAGCTAAAAGAAATTAGATTGAATTTTAAAGAAATCAGACCATGGATAAAAAAATTTCAATAAAATTTCAATAAAATCATTAAATGTTATTCACTAATCCTGCTGTCAGTCATTCATATGTAGTTTACTAAGTTATCTCTCATTTATTTGATTTCTCTTAGACCCAGGACACTATTAGCCTTGGTGAATCCTTGAATCAGTTTCAGAAGCTATAGGTTCTTTTCAGTTTACTCCGATCTAAATTGTGTCTGGCATGCCATGCATAGTTTTAGTGGCACTTTCAGGAAAAAAGCACACTTCCTTCAATGCTGGGATCTTTCCTCCGACCCTCCAGCAACCTTTCTACCTGTATAAATAGCCAGGATTCTCCTTTCTGGCTTTGTCGAGCTAACATTGTTTTTGCCTGTGGTGTAATGGTTTCTGCCTCTTTTGTTTATATTTATTTGTGTTTGCCTTGTCTCCTTCATTACACGTCAAGCCTCTACCTATAAGCATTGACTTCTTTTGTAACTCACCCCAGTATACAAGATATACATGATTGACTGCCATATTAATGAATAATGTTTGATAATTTTATTGAAATGACTTTTACCCATGGTCTGATTTCTTTAGGGTTTAGCCTAATTTCTTTCAGCTTCTGGTCTGCAGACCCATGTTGATTTGCATTATGGCTGTATTAATGATTTTGAATGCTATCCATGTGCTAGGTGCTATTTAGAACTAAATAAAATGTCTTGCCCTAGTGATTTGTTTTCTTTCAACTTGGCAGATTTGTGACCCCTGTGTTTCTAGGAGCTGAAATTGTCAAGACTCTTTTAATGCACCTCTTTGTTCGGGCAATAGCATGCCTGGTGGCTTTGAGAATAGCTGTCGTTTTGAGAATAGCATTTGTAGACACAACTGCTGCTGAAAAGGAAAACTCTATACATGGACTATTTCACTGGGAACAAGACAGCAAAAAGAGTGACTATTGTTCTCCACTAAAAGAAATAAACGAAGCCTAGTGTATTAATTTGATCCTGAACATGATGCAGCAATTTGCTGTAAATCTGGACACGATTGTATCTATATTGTCACGTCAGTGCAGTTCTGATCCCAATCAGTGTTTGTGATCCCGTCCCAAGGCACCCAGTAGAGAAAAGATCTGGCCCCTGCTTCAATGAACTTCCAAGATGGCTTTGAGTAAACAGCACTAGCCACAGCGTGAAACTCCTCGGGTCCTTGTTACACTCCCGAGCGCGGTAAGCTCAGGCAATCTCGGCACTGTAAAAACCACAGACAGCTACAGTCCCAAAGAACCAGGGGCTTAGGATACTTCTTTGATTCTCAGATTTGTGCCACTACAGTTTAGCAAGAGTTGAAGACCGAGAGGGCACATTTGTCCCTCTCCTGCCGGTAAAATACTGCTGCTCAGTGCATTTGTTCACGGCTACGTTCTACCCGCTGAGGGATCGCGCATTAGGCATTTGCCACTTCTGCAACACTGAATCTTCCAGCTCCAGAGAATATGCAAAATATCTCCTCGTATGACACATTAAAAATTGAAATTCAGCTGCCTGTCTCTCTTTCTAGAGCGTGTATGTGTCTAATACATAGTTCTTGAGTAGTCCATTCTAAAAACTGACTATGGGCTAGGGAAAAAATGCATGCCTTACCCTTAAAAATAGAATGTATGATGCTTAGAACCTCAAGCTCACCCTAGGATTGAGTCACTTGCCCTCCTCCTCGAGACAATGTCCTGGTCAAGGAATATCACTCCAGATTCCAAGATAACTAAAAAGTTATCACTTAAAAAAATCAAATGAAGACAGTTTCTAAGAAGCAGCAGCAGCAGCAGCAACAGGTTCTAAAGAAGAAATTTTAAGAACAGATACATAAGATAAAATCCAAAAACAAGATTTGTAAGTCTCCTAAAAATTCATTCTAAAGGAAATAAGAAGAAACGAGGGGGAAATTATTAACTAAAAAGAAAAAACAGAAACTGAAAAACAAAATGAAAATGAAGCAAGGGCACAGATAAACCAGGAAATGTGCCAAGGATAAAAATTCAGAAAATCTTTATGTCTTTGCAAATTTTATAAGTAAAAATGTTTTGCATTATTTTAATTTGTATTTATCTGAGTACCAGTGAAATCACATTTTTATTTGAATTATCAAAAAATCAAACATTTTGATTAAAACATTTTAATTTTTATTTGAGTACCAATGAAATCATATATATTTTCTAACCAGTCTACTGAAAATTGTTCATTAACTGTTAATTATTAACTGTTAATTGTATATTACTAATGATTAATCCTCACATCTATTTCTTATCAATTTCTTTGAGCTCTCTATACAGTAAAGATTGTTATATGTACTGTGCCTGGGAAATCTCCACTACTGGCACAGTTATAAGCCAAATACATATATAATTATATATGCATATTATGTTATTTGTTTATAAATTTATATATAGTGACTTGGTTTTGACTTATTTTGCATATTCATCATAAATTAAGAATAAATGTTCTGGAGGCTAGGATTTCAGAGAGGTCAACCACATAAGGTAGTAGAGATACATAGAAAATGTGTACCTAGCAGCAAGCTGGAGCAGGAGTCAGCATGTGGGGATTAATAAATATCCTCAGTACACTGAAAAATTGTGGGACAACAAAATTAAGTTAGTTAGGGCAAGTGCAGTATCGATAAAAGCCACTGGCAACTTGGACATGGGAGTGATTCTCAAGGTTCGAGCGTGGCAAAAGACTCTGAGAGCCACAGTGACTGACAGCTTCATCCTGTATTTTCACTGTTAGTATAAAAGTATACATTGAAGACAGGAGCCCTCCAATATCCTTGTTATTAGGCAGTGCTGAGTCACCTTCTTAAATCCCATTTCATTCATTCTGTTATTTATTTTACCCTGCTGTGGTTCACACTCTGGGCTAGGTACTGGATATATATCGATCCAGAGGATAGGCGAAGTCTCTATCCTGGTGGATCTTATCATCTAGTGCCAGTGAGACCTGCAATAAATAACAATCGATGCGTAATACAAGTGGTGATAAGCGATGGCAGAGTACAGTGATAAAAATAACACAACCACACACTCACATGTGTAGATGTAACAGCAGGAGTTGGAAAATAAGATGTGTGAGGAATGGCTAAGGAAGGAATATTTTTTTACCTAGAGAAGAAGATGAAAAAATAACTAAAAGTTCTCCTGCAGAATTCAGACAGTTATGTTTTCCCATTGAAGACATCAAAGATGAAGTGAGAGAAAAACAGTAGTGTAAGAAATCTATCAGTTTTGTATTTTGTAAAAAACAGTATCTTCGAAAATGACGAAGTTAAGATATTTCTACTCTGATAGTATTTTAGAGGGGAGATTCTCTTTTATGTGAGATTACCTCCCCAAATGTTAAGAGAAGGACAGTTTTTAAATGTCTGCCAGTCCAGGGTTGGCTTTCTCCGAGTTCCTTCTGGCTTTCCCTTCTTTTCCTCTGCTCCTTTGAGGAGCTCCTTTTTCCCTTAACAGGAAAAAGCCTGTTCCAGCATCATATGGTGAGGGGGCTTTTATTCTGACCTCTCCCGGTCTCAGAATCTTGATTCCAATTTTCCCAGTTTGTATTCTAATCAAATATCTTGCTTTACTAATTTCTCAAAAATTCTTTTAACTTGGAATTCTTACAAGATAACCAGTGATTAACTGAAAAGTAATAAAGTCACACTGTGGAATAAACAATAGCTGAAGCATATATATTTATTTATCACCTAGTTCTTATCTTACATATGTGTATTATTAGATCTGGCTGTGTCGATATAGAATGTGGGGACTCCCGTAACTCACCACGATATTCAGAGATAAAACATGGAGACCTCCCTAGAAGGTATATTTGTCTGCAGTGGCAATATGGAAGGAGAAAAGACTAGTCCCATTTTAAAGATGAAAACACTAAAGTTATAAGATGGCTCAGATGAATATTCTCAGGCTGTTAAAAGGGAGGAAAAGATTTCAGATGTAATTCTCAGAGCTCCAGCCTCTAAACAAAGTCAGTGAACAAATACCATTTCCAGTTGGCATGGACAGTCCCCAGGGTTAGAAATCTGCTTTAAAAATTCGAAAGCAAAAATCCTTTGAAAACATAGTTACAGCACACTAATTAATGTGTTCTGGTGTCCCTTCGTTTCAGCCACCCCGAGAGCGTGAGATTGTTAGTGTCACTTAGCTTTGCTTGGCAGTACTCACCCCTACGAATGGGAGCTCTGGCGGTGTTTCCGACAAGCCAAGGCATAGACGTGTGTCTGCTGACATGAAAAGGACACTTCTATGAAATGTGTTGAACACTTTGTTTTAGTAAATGGTCCTGAACATTCTTTCTCTGTCCGTCTCTTCTTTCCCAGTCACACCCAATTTTTTTTTTAAGTCAAGGCCACTTCCAGGGCTGCTCCCAGTCACAAATTTTATAATTTTAATGAGTTCTCTACTGTAATTTAAAAGATAACTCACTCCTATTTCCAGCATTTAATGTATTTTCTTTTTTTTCTGAAAGCAATATATGTGTGTAATTAATAAACAATTTAGTATGTTGAGGAACCTAGGAACTTGGCAAATGTTCTGGGGATATGAAATCTCAAGAAAAGCAGCACATTATAAGGAATAGTAAGTAATTACTTATGTAAGCTTTCTTTTTAAATTCTAAGAACATTAACTACTAATTACCTACTAATTACCAGTACTTCGGCAGGTGTTTGTACTTAACTGTAGGATAAAGCCCCTGTGAAAAGCAAACTCCTCCCAGCCTCTCTCAAGATCAAAGCGGAATCCCACTGGACCTTGGTGCGCACCATGGGTATGGCAAAGCCCGTCACAAGCCAACGTCCTCACCACGTAGCTGCTTAAGGTGAAAAAGTAAATGCGTGTTTTCCTTTCCCCCAAACGCAGTCATTATCAAGGACTGAGGACTGGCTTGAACGGCAGCTTTAAGGTATCTGGGCTTACACTCAAACTATGATGAAGAGGCCTTCATCAGAAATGCATCCGTCTCACTTTCACGGGCTTAAGCAACCCTCTGTGTCTGATGGGTCTGGAGCAGCGTCTGCTCACCTCCCTACTCTTCCCTCTCTGGAATTTGCAATGAGCATGTGATTATTTCACTGCTTTCCATTTTCCTTGTTGAGCTATGAAAATGATCTTTAAGATCCCCTCCAGCCCAGAAAGGGTAGCATCCCCCTGATCCTCCACTTTTCAAAGTTTTGGGAACTAAAGTCATGTAATATTCACTAAAGACCCAAGATTGTTCTGCATTTCATACGTCTCCCATATAGAGAATGCCCTTTCTCACAGCCACAATCAGGTCGCCGTGTACCTCACAAGGGCTAATAGCTTCTTCTTTAAGACATGTCAGTCATGCTCACATTGCCCCATGCTGACACCAAGAAGCACTGCCTGATAGCACAATCTCACCTAAAATCTACCATAGTGTTTAGGTCTGCCAGGGACTACGCTCTACTGCAGTCCATGTCTCTCATTTTAATACCTCTGTTAGTTTTCTGGGGCTGCCATAGCAAATTTCTATAAGCTTGCTGGCTTAAAACAACAAAAATTGTATCACCTTGCAGTTCTGGTAGCTGGAAGTATGAAATCAAAGTGTTGGCCAAGCTGCATTCCCTGCACTGGCTGTCAGACGGATTCCAGTCCTTTCCACTCTCAGCTTTGAGTGGCTCCAAGTGTTCCTTGGCTTGTGGTCGCATCACTCCAATCTCTGCTTCCGTGGTCACATTACCTCTCCTCTTCTGTCTGTCAAATCTCCCGTGTGTCTCTTAAGACACCTGCCATTAGATTTAGGGTCTACCTGGACAATCCAGGGTGATCTCATCTGGAGATCCTTAATCACATCTGCAAAGATGCTTTTCCAAATATGATCATATTTACAGGTTCTGGGGCTTTGGAGGTGAGCCTGTTTATTACAGTGTCACCATTAAATCCACTGTAGTCCTATAAATGTTCTCTCACCTACCAATTTATTTATTCAACAAATGGTATTGAGTTCTAGAATATTTCAGGTATCATTTTAGGTGGATTTGAATTCCTGATTAAAACAAAGTCCCCTTATAAAATATATCATTCACACACACACACACACACACACACTCCCCATTTATTTTGTCCATCCATTTCAGTTATACACATTTCCTTACAATCTGTGATATACCATTGTTATTCAAAATACACAAAACTCTTAGAAATCTTCTTCAATCATAGTTTGTGTGCAGGGTGGGGAAATAAGGAATATGCCTGAAAAGTTTCAAGTTTTCAGAAGAACAAGAGAAAGAAAGGTATCAATGTGCAAATTTTATAAATTCATTTTACAATGTAATTGAAATGCCAAAAAATTGAGGAATTCCATGTTGATGAAGAAACGGATATTAGTGCAATGAAGAACAGCTCCATCTCTGTCAGCTGGCCGTCTTTTATATGTCAGAGGCTGTCACTTTCTACTGCGTTTCAACTGACTAATTACCTCAGTTTATCAAAACTGAATATGAATTCACATATTTGACATCCCCAGCCTTCAAGTGTTCCCGCTTATCAAGAGCTACCAGCTAATGATCTATCCCACAATTCTGAGGTTTCTCAGGTGAGGAAATGAAAGAGCGAACACAGATAGGGGTCAAGAGAAATGGGACCGCCATCATTAATGGTGATTGTCTGCTGGCAATACAGTTCTGTATAACCCCATGCCTGAGTTGGGTCAGAGCTGAGGCAAACAAAGCCCTGCAGCCTTTAGTGAGGATCTGGGCACTGCAATGGCCAGGAAGAGGTGGGGAGGCAGATAGGCCTGGCACAAATTAAAACCACGCCTCTGACAAAGAGCTACTTTCCGATCAGAGATAAAGACCAGAGACAATCAAAGGAAGGGACCATAAATAACTTATGTGTTATGGGTCTGAAGACTATCCCAACTTCAAATGATACACTTACATTTTAAAAGTTTCTTGGGTCTGGTGGGGAAGGGGGCTGTTTCTGGATGGTGATGGTGTTTTGTGTGATGTGTTAGGAGAGAGTGGTTGGAGGTTGTTGCTTTGGTTTTAACTTGGGGCCATCTTGGAGTGCACTCACAGGTATGATGGGCAGATTTGCTTTACATGAAACCTAAGTCAGCTTCCTAGGAAAAAAACAAATGATATCATTCCACAGTGGTATCTATGTGTTTACAGGTTTTAAAAGAGCCAGCGTCAGAAAAGTGGATTCCAGAAACAAGTAATTAGCACTTCGATTCTCCAACACAATTGCCGCAGCTGTTTGAATTTCATTTGGATTGTACAAGGAAGGACACAGGTGAGCACTTCTCACTTTTCAAAAGGAATGCCTAGACTTTTCAACCGCAGACCTTCGGACAATGTGTTCATTTCTTGGCCAGACAGGTGTACTGGTATGTGGGTTATCAGAAATTCTCAGTAACGATTCTGTAAATTGCCAGAGGTAATCAATACTCGTGGAAAAAAAAACAAAAAACAATACCTCGGGAAGTTATGTCGATATGGGAGCTGTGGTAAAGAACGAAACTCCCGGTCAGAGGAAAATGCCACTTACCCTTAGCTGTAGTGACAAATACAAGAACATAAGATTCAGGAAAGGGAAGGGGGGTTGTTTTTTCCTTAGCAGATTCAGATTAAGAAAGGTAGTTACTGCATGTTTTTCCATGGTTAATCATGCTACTCCTGCTCCAATCAGAATGTGTCTACATTTCAGAGTTCCAGGGGAAACACTCACTAAGCCTCGGGTGCAGCCTGTCCTCTGATCAGAAGTGTGGCATGGCTAAGTATTTCTCCAGAGCCCCAAAGTGCTTTTCTGGACCTTCTCCAGAGCCCCAAAGTGCCTTTCTGGACCTATTCATCTTGATACAAGGCTTTACTTGTCCTGAGCACTGTGTTCTTAACAAAATAAACCAATGTTTTATAAATCAGGATATTTGCCTACAATAATCTGGATTTTCAGCATCTTGTAGAAAACCTGAAGATCTAGCCCCACTGAGCCAAAATTCCCATAGAATGACAATCAGTGATGCTAAGTGACAGCTCCCTTAGTAAACAGGATGAGCACACTTAGCTGCTGTGGCCCTCACCTCCACAACTCTCTTCTAAATGTTCCCTGTCTCTCTTGATAACTTTGGGAGTCATGAAGTCTGCATAGAGTGAGTGGCCTTCAAAGATCTCACAAGTTCTTCTCCACAGACTTCTTTTAGGATGCACCTCACCTCTGCTCTCCTTCCCAAATTCACTTACCTTCTGCTTGGCCCTGCCCAAAGCACCGCGAGCTCTCCCTCCTCCAAGTACTCAGAAAACCTCCAGCCTACACCAATGCTGTTAGAAGCTGACTCACAGACACACTGTGTTTTCCAAGTAATAGTTCTCTTGGAATCCCAGTATACTGAACTGATCAAAGGAGGGCCACTCTGCCTGTATCCGGGAGGCCAGAATCCTGCCGTCACTACAACTTCCTCAACCCCTACACACACCCTCAGAAGCACCTCGGTGGAACCCTCAGGATTCCCCCAAGACACTGGTTTATATCTTTCATCAGTATCTTCTACAAGGCGTTCCATAATATTTGTGTTATTTTATATATTCTGTTAAGATTATTCTTAAAGGACTGCACCTAATGCTTATATTCCACAATGCATTTTTGCACATAAAGATTTGATATTAGTATTTGTTCATTTATTCTCTGCTATGTTTTGAGATAGTCATGACTCCTGAGTAGGCAAAACTGGACATTCTCTTCCCAACAGAACCTACTGCTAAATATAAGTGCCCAGAGGATGACATTAAGATAATTTCCCAAGAAGAAAGGGCACACAACACCTCATCTGTTTACTTGCATGCTGGATTCTGGATCCGTCTGTCACACTGAAGTCCTGCACTTCCAGGCAGTACAAAAAAATGACAATGGGAACTGGAAAAATAAATACACTACTGTGCTGGTAGTATTGTTTCCTGATCTAGTTGTTGCTTACATGGCTTGTTTGTTTTGTGAAAATTCATTGCGCTCCATGAAAAATATGTATAATTTTTGTATATATGTCTTATTTAATAAAAAGTTAAAAAGACAAGAAAGAAGAAATAACTGACTAGGAGTCCTTACTCAGTGTTTCCTGTATTAAGACCTATCAGGGCAAGCACTGGGTTTTGTTTTCTTTCTCATTTTAAGAACTTAAATTCAGGGGGCACGTGTGTAGGTTTGTGACATGAGTATATTGCATGATGCTGAGATTTGGGGTACAATTGATCCTGTCACCCAACTAGTAAGCATAATACCCAACAGGTATTTTTTCTAACTCTTTCCCTCTCCCTTGCTCCTGCCTCTGGCAGTCCCCAGGGTCTAGTGTCAGGTACTGGGTTTATTTGTATGAATATCACTGTTGACTACTCAGCATGTTCTTACTGAGTAAATAAATGAACCTGGCCTTGGCCCAGCTCAGTACCAGTGAGAATTAGCATGCTTCCTTCTCCATATCTCTTTATAGCCCAAGCATCGACTCAACTAGTTACCAGTATCTGGTTCTGCTAGCACTGGTCTCTCTTCTGAGGAAAAGACAGACATGATAGAGCTCCAGGCTTCACCCATCCTTTCACGGAGCTTTGTCCCGACACTGACAAGCCTGCACCAGACACTCACTGGGAGCCAGTACAAAACTGTTCAGTGGAGGAATCAGCTAGAGGCATAAGTTGTTAGAGCCATAGGGTGTCTGTATCTGTCGTAGCACCTATGAACAAAGCACTATGGGAACAGCTCTTAAATCCATCTAGAGAGGTCTGGGAAGTTTTCCCAGAAGATGACATGTACTTGGGTAGGGGTTCACCAAATGATGATTTAGCAGTTTCTGTTAACCATTGTTTATGTGGTGAATGGTTTCCCATCCTTCCCAAAAAAGCTTCCTTCTTACTCTTTTAGAGAAAAAGAAAAATTATCTGGCTCTTCTCCAAATCTAGCTCAAAATTATATCATAATCATTTGGGAATATTCTAGCCATTCTTAATCCCCAACTCCTGATCAGTGAGCTCATATGACAAAATTATTTTATACTTCATCATTTGTGAGAAAGTATAATTTTAAACAGATCAATATTCCACCATTTTCTCAATATACACATAAATAAAAGGTGTATGGTAAAACAGAATGATGACCTCTTAAAGATATCCACAGCCTAATATGCCAAACCTGTGAACAGGCTGATGTTGCATGGCGTGAAATGAACTTTGCAGATGGGATTAAGGCTAATACCTAAAGATAGGGAAATAGTCCTGGATTATCTGGGTGGATCCAATGTAATCACACAAGTCTTTAACAGTGGAAGAGGAAGGTAGAAGATTCTGAGAGATATGGTGAAAAAAAGGCAGAAGAGGCTCAAAGTGAGAGAGACTCATTTCAACCTAACATGTCTGGCCTTGAAGATGAAGGAAAGAGGCCCAGAACAAAGGAATATAGCCAATTTCTAGACATCAGGAGTGGCCCTCCACTGATAGCCAGCAAGAAAAGAAGGACTACAGTCCTACAACCACAAGGACCTAAATACTGCCAACAATTTGAAGGAACAAGAGAACAGATTTCCTTTCTCCAGTAAGAAATGCAGCCTTGCAGATGCCTTCATTTTTGCCACACTGAAGACTTGTACCAGACTTCTGAACTACAGAACTTTTAGGTAATAAATGTGTGTTATATGAACCCACTAAATTGGTAATGGTCTGTTACAAAAACAATAGAAAACTAATATAAAAGGGAAGTCTCCAATCATCTTGCTGCAACATTAGGTTGTCATACATAGAAGGAGCTCTGTGGTTAATTCCTGCTGGCTCTGCTAGTGGCCTCAATGCGACCTTTGGCAAGTCCCTTTCCCACTCTGAGCTTCAGTTTCTTCAGCTGTGAACAGGACAATAGCACTAATCTGTAGTTATTACATGATTAAACTAGATCAGGCATGTGAAAGCCCTTAGCAAGATGCTGGGGATACTGTAGGGGCTCAATAAATGTTTATAAGGAAAATTAAACTACTAAACCCTTTTGCTGATTAAAATATGGTGGCTTACACCTGTAATCCCAGCACTTTGGGAAGCCGAGGTGGGTCAATCATCTGAGGTCGGGAGTTCGAGACCAGCCTGACCAACCCAGAGAAACCCCATCTCTACTAAAAATACAAAATTAGCCAGACGTGGTGGCACATCCCTGTAATCCCAGCTACTCGGGAGGCTGAGGCAGGAGAACTGTTTCAACTGGGAGGTGGAGGTTGCAGTGAGCTGAGATCGCACCATTGCACTCTATCCTGGGCAACAATAGCAAAAAAATCTCCAACTGGCCCATGACATTGCTCACATCCATTTCTGGATAGCATTCATCAATCTGGTCTTATGTGAGGAGATTTTCTTTTCAGTCAGCAGTTGTCTTTACCTAGAGCAGCAGGGGAAGGTCAGGAACTTTGCACTACAGAAGGGTAGAGGGCATGTGAGTATTAGTAAGGCCTTACATTTTCTGAAAATCAGAACTGGCAATAGTTCTGAGGGGGCTTCTGGCACAATGCTGTTTGATCAGAGCCTGAGCCTCTCATTGTAAACTCTCCTCTCACATTTTCAAGGATTTCACTGCAAATACTCTACTATCCCTTTCCTGAGCCATCATGCCTTCCTATTCAATCGCTTGTATCAGCAAACAATCTGCGCAAGAATCTCCACCTTTTAAAAATGGTCCCTTGACTCCACTCCCCATTGTTTTCTTCCTTCATTGCAAGACATCTTGAATAAGCCCCTGTCTCCACTTCCTTACCTCCCATTTGTTCCTCCATCCCTGATGGAGCTGATGTTGTTTTCACTTCTTCTCCTGCCAAGAGACAGCAGAGGCCCTGCTCTGCCTTCCACTTCTGCCCCTCAGCAGCATGGGACATGGGACATGGGACATGTTGACCCACCTTTCTTGAAGCAGTCTTCTCTTGCTTCCGTGACAACGCCATCTCTTGGTTGTCCTTCCCCTTCACTTGGCCTCTTTCTGGTGGGCTTTTCCTCTTTGCTCAACCAGGATGGATATGTCAGAATGCCCAAAGGCTCAGCCAAAGGCCCTCCAGTCTCTCTCTGGGTGAGCTCAGACAGCCCTATGGCTTTAAACACTGATTTCCAAGCTGATCTGTAGTTTGGGCCTTTTCATTACTTGTAGACATTACCTGGATCTATAATGGTCACTATTACAGCTAACACTGCCAAACAAAATTCTTGAGTCCCACCCTGAGTCTGCTCCTTGTTTATTAATTCTCATTTGGGTAGATGGCCTCACCATTCACTAGGTTGCTAGAGTCAAAAGCCCAGGAGTCAGTGCTGATTTGTTTTAGTATCATATCTCACCCAGCAGCAAGTTTTAGTTTAACTTCAAAATATATCTCTATCTGTCCATTTCTGTGCATCCCCACCCCACTTGCACAGCCAGGCTGCCATGCTCCACCACACCTGAGCCACTGCAATAGCCCCAAAATTGATGCCCCTGATTCCCTCTTACATCACCTCAATCCCACTGTTTTCTACACAGAAGACAGGAATTATCTTTTAAAAATATAACTTAGTTCAGTTTATTCTTCTGCTTAAAACATTTCAGTGGCTTCGCATTGTCTTCAAAATAAAATTTAAACTCCTTATTATGCTCTCAAAAACTGTGCAATCCCGCCACTGCCTACCCCTCTTAGAGGGCTCATGCCCCTCTAGGCCCTCCAGCCTTCTTGCTGCTCCTCTGCCCCTCCACGATCACCTTTGCTTTAGGAACTTTGTACCTGTGATTACAGTAGCTCTCTCACGTAACTTTGTTTACTGTGTAGCATTCATTGCAACCTAGGGTTTGCTCGTTTCTTGAATTGTCTACTTGGTCATCACCCAACTATCTCTATCTCTCACCAATATTTAAGTTCCCTGCGAGTGGAAACCTGGTCTACCTGGCACTCAGATGGATCTCAGGGACGTAGAGCAGTGCCTGGTGATTACAGACATGCCATAAATAAAGAACATGCAATAGTAGGGGTGGTGAGAACTAAGAAGGAAATTAGAAGAAGATAAAGAAGAAGATAGCCTTTTATTGGGATGGTAAGAAAGAGGTCTCTGGTAAGAGTTATTTGGGCTAATACGCAAATGGAATAAAAAATCCACCTTTGTAGAGGATTTGGGAGAAGGATAGAGGGTATTCTAGATGGAGGAGACAGCAAGTGCAAAGAAAAGTCCTGCTGAAGGAACAAGAAGGTCAGTGTGGCTGCAAGACCAGACAAACCACGCTGATGGAGCTTCTGACCCCATGAGCAGGGTCCAGGAGTTCCTTAGTTCTTTCTGGCACCATATCCTGAAGACTGCTCAAATCTTCAAGAGAAAGAACAGCGTGTGGGGCCCACAATCTGGCACTGGCTATGGCTTCTGGACAGTAGTTTCTACTTGTGGTGGCATATTTTGGTCTGCACAATCTCTGCTCTGGTGTTATGACACATTGCAGGAGGGATGTGGCAGACATCACAAAGGTTACTACATAGTTGACTTTTAAATAGGAAGATTATCCTGGATTTTATGGGTGGGCCCAGTACCATCACATGAGCCTTCAAAGGAAGAGGTAGTGGAGGGAATCAGAAAAATACGAAGCATGAGGAGGACTCCATGTGCCATTGCTAGTTTGACTATGGAGGGGGCCGTGTGTCACAGAAATGGGACCTCAGTCCTACAACCACAGGGAACTGGGAACTGCCAGTAACCTGCGTGTGCTTGGAAGTGGATTCTTCCCCAGAGCCTCCAGATAGGAGCCCATCCCAGATGATACCTTGTTTCTGGCCTTGTGAGGGCCCAAGCAGAGAATCCATTCACATTTCCCGGGACGTTTGACCTACAGAAACATGTAAGTGTTGCTTTAAGCTGCTAGGGCCATGGTTAATTTGGTGTGCGGAATAGGTTGAAGTTGAGCAGAATTACCGGAAGAAATATCACAAGTAAGAGTCAGGGAAATCAGAAAATGCAGGACTGTCTGCAGAGCCCCCTGCAGGGAGGGCTGTGGGGAGCCAGTGATGGCAACGCTCTGGGGAAGTAGGGCAGTAGGAGTTTGCTTCAACTAGCAGACCAAAGCACAGGTGGCCCCTGACTGTCGCCCAGATTCCTACAGCTAAGAGAGCAGGAGGGTTTTCTGAGTAGACTCAAAGGAGCAGATGTTGCTACTTCTAGTTTCCAGCAAGAGAGGAAAAATGGGAGAAACAGAGGGAAGAAAGGTGATTGATTGTACTCAGTGACTTGCTGGACCAGTAGACTGTGGTAGAAGGGGTGTTCTTGGATTTTTTTAGACCAGGTTATAAGAAGACTTGCAGCATCTTCCTGGGTCTTTTGAAACATGCATTCTTGGAGGCCTGAGCCACCCACAACCCTGACAGGACCACCCTGGGAGGTGAATACAGGGGCTCCAGTTGACACTCCCAGCTGAGTCCAGGCTTCCAGCCATTCACACC
Source organism: Sapajus apella (assembly GCF_009761245.1). NCBI lineage: Eukaryota > Metazoa > Chordata > Mammalia > Primates > Cebidae > Sapajus > Sapajus apella. The sequence continues at coordinate 5,921,324 of NW_022436969.1, read as the reverse complement.
AAAGCCACAGGCCTCAAACAGTGTCACACAAGCAGCAGAATTGTGCAGCCAAGACTTGCTTGAATTCTTGACAGCAAAACGATGATATATAATAAATTGGTTGGTGCTTGAAGCTACTAAATTTGGGGGCTACTTGTTCTGCAAGAATGGATATGTGGAATAACATGGTGAACCTTGACTCATTCAAACTTCATTTGGGGTGTAGAAATAAAGGCCACAAGAAATTAGCTCCCCTGTCACCCTTCAAAAGAGAGACACAAAAAACTTGAACCACTTGTCCCCTGATGTGGACACTCCCCAGGGGACTAGAGGTAGAAGAGACACACCTCCTAACCCCAAGAATCTCTGCCACAGACACCTGCTAATGCTCTCTCTAACCCAGAGACCCAGGAGCAACAAGCTTGACCTGTCCATTGCAAATCTGCCTCCTAAGCAGAGAACCACCGGCACTCGGAATCTTCATCCTCATCCTCACAGTTCAGGGCTTGTTTGCAGCCTGAATGCCACAGCTGCCCTCACCTAAGTGAGGTGAATTCTCCCATGAACAACACCCTTTGTGTCATTAAGTTAGATAATATCCCTGGTGGCCAGGCACGGTGGCTCACGCCTGTAATCCCAGCACTTTGGGAGGCCAAGATAGGTGGATCACGAGGTCAAGAGATTGAGACCATCCTGGCCAACACGGTGAAACCCATCTCTACTAAAAAATACAAAGATTAGCTGGGCATGGTGGCGTGCACCTGTAGTCCCAGCTACTCGGGAGGCTGAGGCAGGCAAATTGCTTGAACCCGGGAGGCAGAGGCTGCGGTGAGCCGAGATGCATCACTGCACTCCAGCCTGGCACCTGGCGACAGAGCAATACTCTGTCTCAAAAAAAAAAAAAAAAAAAAGAAAAGAAAAGAAAAAAAGAAAAAGAAAATATCCCTGGTTTAGTCTACCTTTCGTGGTTCCGGCTTAGTCACTTAAACTGTTAAATAACTTGTGGCAAACTGTAGATTTCCTTGATACAACAATTACACAGCACTAAGTAATCTTGTACCTCCTGGGTTTTTCTGCTCCCTCTGCCGCCATCTGCACCTGAGCTTCTGTGCTGTTCCATGGGACTGTATGGTGTTTCAGTAACTGACATAGTCACAGGAAGACTCTGAAACAGAATATCAATCCGGGCATGCGGCATTGCATTAACTGGAGGTTTACCTCAGATGACCTATTTTTTTAAGTTATTTATTAATTTTTTATTTCTTAAGAGTCTTGGTCTTACTCAGGCTGAAGTACCATGGAGTGATCAGAGCTCACTACAGCCTCCAACTTCTGGGCTCAAGCCATCCTCCTGAATAGCTGGGACCACAGGTACATGCCACTGCCACTACATCCAGGTTTTTTTAAGGTTTTTTTGTAGAGACAGGGTCTCACTATGTTGCCTAGGCTGCTCTTGAACTCCTGACTTCAAGTGATCCTCCTGCCTCAGCCACTCAAAGTGCTGCGATTACAGGCATGAGCCATTGCACTCAGCCATGACCTACTCTTTCAACATCACTGTTTCATTTTGAAAATTGTTACCTTCTAATTTCGCATTGGTATATGTGTGATGCAAAACAGTAGATTGTCTGGCTTCTCCAGGAAACCCCAGGGCCCCTCAAACATGAACTTTATTCATTCAATATTCATTAAGTGATTAAGTGTGTATTATGTGGGGAGGTGCTGTAGATAGATGCACAATGATTCAGACAAGATCATACTCATGAATAAACTCAGTCTCGTGGAGATCATCATCTAATAAATAACTCAGTTTAATGGAGATCATCATTTAATACTGTCCCCTGAAAGTCTCTGCCTTCTGAAAGTTCTCAGTTTCTAAGACACGAGATAATGAAAACAGAAGGAACCTTGGGCCTGCGAGCTGGGGTTGTATGATGAGCCCTCGTGCTGACTGTGAACCTCCAAGGTGCCTTGCTCCTCTGAGTGTCCGTCTCCTCATCTGCACATCGACTGTCTCCCCAGCCACATGTTTGTCATGGGCTGTTTGGAGAGTCGAATAAGACGTTGTCTGGAAAAGTCATCTAAAAAGTATAAAGCTCTGAAATTGAGTGAGAGCCCAGCGTGACCAAACAGATGGCTAATTTAACCCTGGGAATCCCAACTCAGCATTAACCCTTCCTGTCTTCTCCCAGTTCGGCTAGCAAGTAACTTCATTTGTTCATTTAATAACATGCCTTCCTGTCATTTTTACTTCCATTCTCTATGTCACCTTTCCCTCCTTCACTATCATTTTCTACTAAAATTACTATAAGATGCTCAGATGTGGCGAGGCCCCTGCTGCGCACATGCATATGCATGAGGTGGAGCTCTCGCCCCTTGGAGACACTGATGTCAGGACTCTGGGGAAATGATTAAGTAACCATGACAACGTGGCTCGGTGTTGCATCTTGCATTGGAGGGCTCTGTGGATGGTCAGCCCGTTACACAGGCAGGACAGTGACATTCCCTCGGCAAGGAGCACATAGTGCCCAGGTGGTGGCAGCCAGCCAGTAGTGACAGAGGGCCCTCCACACTTCCTTCCATCTGGCTCCCGTTCCCCACTATGGTGAGCAGGGAGCAGCCTGTAATTTATCAGGCTGAGTTCCCCCACTCAGGAGCAGAACACGCGTCGGGATGGTGAGGGAGGCCGGGAAATACAGCCGACAGCCTTGAGAGTGTGGGTCAGAGATTTGATCTTTGTCAATTTCCTTCCCATCTAAACCAGGTGCCACTGACCCTTGGGTACCTTCTGAGGGAGAGTTTTAATATTTTAAAGTCATTAACTAGAGCAAATAAGCACTAAATGTGAGCAGAGATGGAAAGAAGACAAATTCTGGGTGAAAAGCAGCCAACATATTGCAAGCATTAAGGATATGAGTTTTTCTTGTAAATCACCTTTACGTCAATAATAATAATTTAGTCACCATGTTACTTCCAAAGTGAACTTTCTCAGATAAACCTCCCTCACCACTATACTTTCTAGATCTTTTAAAAACGTGTAAGTATGTGTTTAGAGCTCCCATCACGTACTGCTGAGATTTTAGAACTGTTTTATTCCATTTCCACAGCCCCTCCCACTATCAAAAAGTAAAAATATAGTGAATACTCAGCATGTCTACATTGCACCAGTCAATTTCAGAAACATTTCCACTATTAAAAAATAATAATTTAATGGGGCCTCACTGTATGAATGTTACCCTATTGTTTAGGGCTATAATTTCAACAGCATTAAAAAAAAAAAAAAAAGGTCTCACAAACAGCAAACAGGATGTATATTGAGGGCTTTATTCCAAACGCCATGCTCAGACAATTCAGAGACGTGTGAAATCAAAGAAAGCAAACCACTTCAGCAACGACAATAAACAATAAAAGGAATGGGTAAGCACTGCTGAAGCACAGGATGTGGCGCTGATATCACCCAGGTCGGGTTCTTTGTGAAATCCAGGGCATCAAGGACCTCACTCCATAATATCACACTCTATTTTCAAACCTACCTGCCCAGAGCCTAGTGCCAGAGACAACAGGCCGAACACCGTAGAGAACACCAGTTACAGGTGTCCCCCAGGGATCTGATCGAGAAAGCTCCTCTGAGTGGGGGCTCGGTTATCCTCTAAGTGTCCGCTATTGCCTGCACGGGTGCTGGCCTTCCCGTTCTCATCCTCCACCACATGGCCATCTGAGCCCTGCCACTAATCAACCATCCTGGACAGTGATGATCTGACTGCTGGCCAACTGCCAAGAAAGCATCTCTGGGCTCCACACTCACAAATGTCAGGACAGTTATGCTACTTCTATTACCTTGTTAAGAAGGAAGATTTACAAAGAAACTCACAAGCAAAAGTATAATTCACAAGTATGGGAAAGTCACAGTTGCTAGGTGGGCAAATACCACAAGGGTCACGTTAATCCTATTACCATACAAATGTGCAAGATTATCTTCCACAGTGCAACGTGCTACTCTGGGAAAGAGGAAACAGCTTCGGCCATACAGAACACTTTGTTTAGAACCTGAGGCCACGGCAACAGCTGTGTGTAAGTGGTGCAAAGTCAAAATTAGCCAAACAGTAAGAAGAAGAGCCATCTATCACTTCTTGTCTCTTGAGACTTCTCAAAAAGATGGCTTCTCTGACATTACTGCTGCGGCTGATTTCGTATGCCATCTTAACCCCCTACACACCAGGAAGGTGAGCCAGGTTTCTGGTCCTGAGTCACAGGACTGCTTAATACAGGTAGAAGACTTGACTTCTAACCCAAATGGCCAAACTATGAGAAATTTTACATGCCCTGCATCAGTGAGGGTTCTTAATTGCAAGGGAAACAAGTTGACTCTTGCTGATTAATTAGAAAATAACATTATTGTCAGGATACTGGGTAGCTCACAGAATGGTAAAAAAGTAGAAAATGAGCTTGAGGGGAAGTTTCCAGGAAACATACCCCAAAGCCTTGAGCTGGTCTAACAGGAGAAAAAGCTCTATTGCTGCTGTCACTGAGCATGAGACCTCAGATTTTTTCTCAACCCTGTTCTGCATCAGGAAGTTGAATTTACCAGCCCCGATCCACTCCTGTGCCAAGAATTCAACCCTGCACCCTGCCAAACTCAGCATGCTGACTTTTGTCCTTAGGCTTGCTGCCCCAGAGTCTCAAAATAGCTGCCACTGCTCTAAACACAATCATTTTCTAATTAGGAAAAAAGGTAAGTTTTCCTCTTTCATTCTTCTTTTTTTTTTTTTTTGGTGGAGGAGACAGTCTTGCTCTTTTGCCCAGGCTGGAGTGCAGTGGCGCAATCTCAGTTCACTGAAACCTCTGCCTTCTGGGTTCAAGTTATTCTCCTGCCTCAGCCTCCCAAGTAGCTTGGATTACAGGCACTCGCCACCACGCCTGGCTGATTTTTGTATTTTTATGGGGTTTCACCATGTTGGCCAGGCTGATCTTGAACTCCAGCCTCAAGTGATCCACCCACCTCAGCCTCCCAAAGTGCTGGGATTCCAGGCATGAGCCACCACGCCCTGCCCATCCTTCTCTTTTATCAGGAAGCAATCATTTTCTAGCAATTTCAAAGCAGACCTATCTTTACTTTTCATTGTTTAGACCTGAGTCTTGCTCCCTACCTCTCTCAATGTTCAAGGGAGTCTGGAAAAGACTGGGAAATGGAGTTGAGTCACCCTTTAGGGCTAAGCACATTGACAGTCTTCACAAACTTGGGGCTTTGAGGTAAAGTGTATAGAATAAGTGTGGCCTATTGGTTACAGAAACACTATGTTACTTCCCACTGATCTCTTGAATTTGTTCCCTTGTGCTAGTTCAGCTCCTAGCATAATAAAAACTTGAGCAGGAAGAGGTTTCTCATCACTAAGATTACCAGTAATTAGAATCCTCAGTCCCATGATATACACATAACTTCAGTAATGTTGAAATTCTTCCCCATTTCCATTTCCTCATGAGTATCCCCACATCTGGCCCATAAAAAGTACCCATGTGATCTTCACCCTGGCAATTTTTGAGAAAACAGGTCTTACAAACAGCCACCTCTCCTTTGGCTCATCCATTCACAGCTACTAAGCCCTTTGTTCATGCTTTAGACTGCTTGGGAGGGCCCACAAGATCCCCTAATTTCAGGAAATGTATATCGAGTTCTAAAAACCACCACAAAAGCCCTTCTCACAGGCTAAATGAGGGGGGAATATCCTCTGTCCTTCACCCTGGTGAAACTGGGATCACAGCATAGCATTAGCTGACTCCCTCAAAACATGTTCCTCCAAAACCTCTCTCAGTCTCTGCTGTATATATGTATTCATCACATGGCTGAGAACTTGAAGAATCCCATAACTAGTTTTTGGTTACCTTACCCTTAACATATTCTACAGGGAGATCTGTTTTCCAACTACATTCCCATTTGAGATCTCTCTTCTTAGGAATTCTGTTGTAACGTCCAGTCCCAGACGGAGGAAAGTGAAAGGTTATTTTTTCCACAACTAACTGCATCTGCCACAGATTTTAAAATCTAACATATCACTTCACTTCTCTCCATGAAAGATTAATTGCTACAAGAATTGTCCTCTTGTCATAAAGAACAGAAACTCAAACAAAATATATGAAATAAGTACTTTCAGACACTGAAAAGAAACAATGAAAAATTGTGATCTCTGAGAAAAAATAGATACAAACAAGATGAGCCTTATGATTGCCCCAGCTTATAACCAGGAGGCAGATTGCAGGTCACAGATCAAGGAATGGAAATTCCAACAAAGCCTAAAGTTGTTTTTTTTTTTAATTTTTCCATAGGTTATTTGGACACAGGTGGCACTCAGTTACATGAGTAGGTTATTTAGTGGTTATTTGTGAGATTTTAATGCACCTGTCACCCGCACAGTATACACTGCACCCTATTTGTAATATTTTACCCCTCTCCTGTCTCCCACCCTGCCCCTCAAGTCCCTGAAGTCCATCGTACCATTCTTATGCCTTTGCATCCTCATAGCTTAGCTCCCACATACATGTGATGTTTGGTTTCCCTTCCTGAGTTACTTCACTTGGACTAATAGTCTCCAGAGACCTGTCAAGAAGGCCGAATAGGAACAGCTCCAGTCTGCAGGTCCCAGAGAAATCAATGCGGAAGGCAGGTGATTTCTGCATTTCCAACTGAGGTATCCAGCTCATCTCACTGGGACTGGTTAGACAGTGGGTGCATCCCACAGAGGGTGAGCCGAAGCAGGGTGGGGCATCACCTCACCCAGGAAGTGCAAGGAGTTGGGGAACTCCCTAGCTTAGCCAAAGGAAGCCAGGAGGAACTGTGCCGTGAGGAATAGTGCAACCCAGCCCAGATACGATGCTTTTCCCACGGTCTTCACAACCCACAGACCGGGAGATTCCCTCTGGTGCCTACATCACCAGAGCCTTGGGTTTCGAGCATAAAACTGGCAGCCATTTGGGCAGACACTGAGCTAGCTGCAGGAGTTTTTTTTTTTCATTCCCCAGTGGTACCTGGAACACCAGAGAGACAGAACCATTCACTCCCCTGGAAAGGGGGCTGAAGCCAGGGAGCCAAGATAGCTCAGAAGATCCCATCCCCACGGAGCCCAGAAAGCCAAGATCCACTGGCTTGAAATTTTCACTGCCAACACAGCAGTCTGAAGTCAACCTGGGATGCTGGAGCTTGGTTGGGGGAGGGGTGTCCACCATTACTGAGGCTTCAGTAGGCAGTTTTCCCCTCACAGTATAAATAAAGCCAGGGAAATTCCACTTGGCAGAGCCCTCTGCAGCTCAGCAAAGCTGCTATAGCCAGATTGCCTCTACATTCTTCCTTTCTGGGCAAGTCATCTCTGAAAAAAATGGCAGCAGCCCCAGTCAGGGGCTTATAGATAAAACTGCCATCTCTCTGGGACACAGCACCTGGGGAAAGGGGCAGCTTCAGCAGCCTTAAACATCCCTGCCTGCTGGCTCTGTGCAGTGGATCACCCAGCACAGCGTCCGAGATCTGCTAAGGGTCAGACTGCCTCCTCAAGTGGGTCCCTGAGCCCTGTGTCTCCTGACTGACAGAAAGCTCCCAGCAGGAGCCGACAGACACCTCATACAGGAGACACCCAGCTGGCGGGTGCCCCTCTGGGAGAAAGCTTCCAGAGGAAGGAATGAGCTGCAATCTTTCTGTTCTATAGCCTCCACTGGTGATACCCAGGCAAACAGGGTCTGGAGTGGACCTCCAGCAAATTCCAGCAGACCTGCAACAGAAGGGACTTTAGAAGGAAAACTAACAGAAAGGAATAGCATGAACATCAACAAAAGGGATGACCACACAAAACCTCCAACCGAAAGTCACCAACAGCAAAGACCAAAGGTAAATAAATCCACAAAGATGAGGTGAAACCAGCACAACAAGGCTAAAAATTCCAAAACCAGAATGCCTCTTCTCCTCCAAAGGATCACAGCTCCTTGCCAGCAAGGGAACAAAACTGGACGAAGAATGAGTTTGACAAATTGACCGAAGTATGATTCAGAAGGTGGTAATAACAAACTCCTCCAAGCTAAAGCAACATGTTCTAACCCAATGCAAGGAAGCTAAGAACCCTGAAAAAAGGTTAGAGGAATTGCTAACTAGAATAACCAGTTTAGACACAAGCCTAAATGACCTAATGGAGCTGAAAAACACAGCTCAAGAACTTCATGAAACATACACAAGTATCAATAGATGAATCAATCTAGCAGAAGAAAGGATATCAGAGACTGAAGATTAGCTTAATAAAATAAAGTGTGAAGACAAGATTAGAGAAAAAAGAATGAAAAGGAATGAATGGAGCCTCCAAGGAATATGGGACTATGTGAAAAAGACCAAACGTATGTTTGATTGGTGTATCTGAAAGTGATGGGGAGAATGGAACTAAGTGAGAAAACACTCTTCAGGATATTATCCAGGAGAACTTCCCCAACCTAGCAAGACAGGCCAACATTCAAATTCAGGAAATACAGAGAATACCACAAAGATACTCCTCAAGAAGAGCAACCCCAAGACACATAATCATCATATTCACCAAGGTTGAAATGAAGGAAAACATGTTAAGGGCAGCAAGAGAGAAAGGTTGGGTTACCCACAAAGGGAAGCTCATCAGACTCACAGCAGATCTCTCTGTAGAAACCCTACAAGCCAGAAGAGAGTGGGGGGCCAATATTCAACACTCTTAAATAATTCTCAACCCAGAATTTCATATCCAGCCAAAATAAGCTTCATAAGCAAAGGAGAAATAAAATCCTTTACAGACAAGTCAATGCTAAGAGATTTTGTCACCACCAGGCCTGCATTACAAGAGCTCCTGAAAAAGGCACTAAACATGGAAAGGAACAGCTGATACCAGCCACTGTAAAAACATGCCACATTTTAAAGATCATCGACACTATGAAAAAACTGCATGAACTAATGGACAAAATAATCAGTTGGCATCATAATGACAGGATCAAATTCACATATAACAATATTAACCTTAAATATAAATGTGTTAATTGTCCTAATTAAAAGACACAGAATGGCAAATTGGATAATGTCAAGAGCCAACAGCGTGCTATATTCAGGAGACCCATCTCACATGCAAAGACAAACATAGGCTCAAAATAAAGGGATAGAGGAAGATTTGCCAAGCAAATGGAAAGCAAGAAAAGCAGGGATTGCAATCCTAGTCTCTGATAAAACAGACTTTAAACCAACAAAGATCAAAAGAAGGGCATTACATAATGGTAAAGGAATCAATGCAACAGGAAGGGCTAACGATCCTAAATATATATGCACCCAATACAGGAGTACCCAGATTCATAAAGCAAGTATGTAGAGATCTGCAAAGAGACTTAGACTCTCACACAATAATAGTGGGAGACTTTAACACCCCACTGTCAATACTAGATAGATCAATGAGACAGAAAATTAACCAGAATATTCAGGACTTGAACTCAGCTCTGGACCCAGCAGACTTAATAGACATCTACAGAACTCTCCTCCCCAAATCAACAGAATACACATTTGTCTCAGTAGCACATCACCCTTATTCTAAAACTGACCACATAATTGGAAGTAAAACACTCCTCAGCTAATGCAAAGGAATGGAAATTATAACAGTCTCTCAGACCACAGTGCAATCAAATTGGAACTCAGGATTAGGAAACTCACTCAAAACTGCACAGCTACGTGGAAACTCAACAACCTGCTCCTGAATGACTACTGGGTAAATAACAAAATGAAAGCAGAAATAAATAAATTCTTTGAAATCAATGAGAACACAGACACAATGTACCAGAATCTCTGGGATGCAGCTAAAGCAGTGTTTAGAGGGAAATTTACAGCACTAAATGCCCACAAAAGCAAGCAGGAAAGATCTAAAATCAACACCCTAACATCACAATTAAAAGAGCTAGAGGAACAAGAGGAAACAAATTCAAAAACTAGCAGAAGACAAGAAATAACTAAGATCAGAGCAGAGCTGAAAGAGATAGAGACATGAAAAACTTCTCAAAAAAATCAATAAATCCAGGAGCTGGTTTTTTAAAAGAGCAGCAAAATAGATAGACCACTATCCAGAATAATAAAGAAGAAAAGAGAGAAGATTCAAATAGACTCAATAAAAAATGATAAAAGGGATATCACCACTATTCCCACAGAAATACTAACTACCACCAGAGAGTATGACAAACACGTCTACACAAATAAACCAGAAAATCTAGAAGAAATGGATAAATTCCTGGACACATACACCTTCCCAAGCCTAAACCCGGAAGAAGTTGAATCCCTGAATATACCAATAACAGGTTCTAAAAATGAGGCAGTAATTAAGAACCTACCAACCAAAAAAAGCCCAGGACAAGATCCTAGTATAAAAAACCTTGCTATGAGACAATCCAAGATGGCCAAATAGGAACAGCTCTGGAATGCAGTTCCCAGCGAGATGCAGTGAAATGCAGTTCCCAGTTCCCAACAGATGCAGAAAAGGCCTTCCACAAAATTCAACACCCCTTCATGCTAAAAACTCAATACATTAGAGATTGATGGAACATATCTCAAAATAATAAGAACCATTTATGACAAACCCACAGCCAATATCGTACTGAATAGGCAAAAACTGAAAGCATTCCCTTTGAAAACCAACACTAGGCAAAGATGCCTTCTCTCACCACTCCTATTCAACATAGTATTGGAAGTTCTGGCCAGGGCAATCAGGCAAGAGAAAGAAATAAAGGGTATTCAAATAGGAAGAGAGGAAGTCGTATTGTCTCTGTTTGCAGATGACAAGATTGTATATTTAGAAAACCGCATCATGTCATCCCCAAATCTTCTAAAGCTGATAAGCAACTTCAGCAAAGTCTAAGGATACAAAATCAATGTGCGAAAATCACAAGCATTCCTATACACCAATAATAGAGAGCCAAATCATGAGTGAATTCCCATACAGAATTTCTACAAAGAAAATAAAATACCTAGGAACACAACTCATAAGAGATGTTAAGGACTTCTTCGAGGAGAACTACAAACCACTGCTCAAGGAAATAAGAGAGACCACAAACAAATGGATAAACATTCCATGTTCATGGATAGGAAGAATCAATATCTTGAAAATGGCCATACTGCCCAAAGTAATTTATAGATTCAATGCTATACCCATCAAGCTACCATTGACTTTCTTCACAGAATTAGAAAAAACAACTTTAAAATTCATATGGAACCAAAAGACAGCCTGCATAGTCAAGACAATCCTAAGCAAAAAGAACAAAGCTGGAAGGATCACACTACCTGACTCCAAACTATACTACAAGGGTACAATAACCAAAACAGCATTGTACTGGTACCAAAACAGAAATATAGACCAATGGAACAGAACAGAGGCCTCAGAAATAACACCACACATCTACAACCATCTGATCTTTGACAAACCTGACAAAAACAGGCAATGGGGAAAGGATTCCCTGTTTCATAAATGGTGTTGAGAAAGCTGGCTAGCCATATATAGAAAACTGAAACTGGACCCCTTCCTTACACGTTATACAAAAGTTAACTCAAGATGGATTAAAGACTTAAACGTAAGACCTAAAACCATAAAAATCCTAGAAGAAAACCTAGGCAATACCATTCAGGATATAGGCATGGGACTTTATGATGAAAACACCAAAAGCAATGGCAACAAAAGTAAAAATTGACAAATGGAATCTAATTAAAGTAACAAGCTTCTGCACAGCCAAAGAAACTATCATCAGAGTGAACAGACAACCTACAGAATGGGAGAAAATTTTTGCAATCTATCCAGCTGACAAAGGGCTAACATCCGGAATCTACAAATAATTTAAGCAAATTTACAAAAAGCAAACAAAATAAAAACATCAAAAAGTGGATGAAAAATATGAACAAACACTTTTCAAAGAACACATTTATGTGACCAACACACACATGTAAAAAAGTTCATCATCACGGTCATCAGAGAAATGCAAATCAAAACCACAATAAGATACCATCTCATACCAGTTAGAATGGTGATCATGAAAAAGTCAGGAAACAACAAATGCTGGAGAGGATGTGGAGAAATAAGAACATTTTTACACTGTTGGTGGGAGTGTAAATTAATGCAACCATGGTGGAAGGTAGTGTGGTGATGCCTCAAGGATCTAGAACTAGAAATACCATTTGACCCAGCAATCCCATTAGTGGGTATATACCCCAAAAATTATAAATCGTTCTACTATAAAGACACATGCATATGTATGTTTATTGCAGCACTGCTCACAATAGCAAAGACTTGGAACCAACCATCAATGATAGACTGGATGAAGAAAATGTGGTCTATATATTCCATGGAATACTATGCAGCCATAATAAAGGATGAATTCATGTCCTTTGCAGGGACATGGATGAAGCTGGAAACCATCATTCTCAGCAAACTAACACAGGAACAGAAAACCAAACACCACATGTTCTCATTCATAAGTGGGTGTTGAATAATGAGAACACATGGACACAGGGAGGGGAACATCACACACGAGGGCCTATCAAGGAGTGGGGGGTTAGGGGAGGGATAGCATTTTGAGAAATACCTAATGTAGATAACGGGTTGATGGGTGCAGCAAACCACCATAGCATATGTATACCTATGTAACAAACCTGCATGTTCTGCACATGTACCCCAGAACTTAAAGTATAATAATAATTTAAAAAGAATAATAGTCTCCAATCTCATTCAGGTTGCTGCAAATGACATTAATTCATTCCTTTTCATGGCTGAATAGTATTCCACTGTATGTACATACATATATATCTATATACATACATACATATATATATATATATATATATATGTATAAATATATTACAATTTCTTTATCCATAAATGCTAAAGTTCTTACTGAGCTGAGAAAATATTGACCAGAGTTTGGGCAAGCCAAGGCAGCTAGAATTTTAAGGGCAAAGTAACATATGCAAGGAAAGAGTTCCAGAAATCTGCATAAAAGTCCCTCGGAAGCTTTGGTTTATCTGCTCGTGCATAGGTCAATACCCCATGAGGCCGGCTAAGAATAACTCTTAAGGAAAGAACGATTATTGAATAGCTATAAGATAAACAAATTCAAGAGTTTACATAAGGCTTACGATTCCTTGACTTTTCAGAAAGGCCACACCCTAGAAGTGAAGATAAATTAATCCTATAAAAAGCCTGCTCCAAACTTGCTCTAAGTAAGGATAAAACCAAATTTTGAAAATAACAACTTATCCCAACTAACTTACCTGTGTGTCAAAACAAAGTCTATCACTCTTTAAAGCATACAACAAAGTGTGGCACAGAGGAACATAAAATTTACAATGCCCAGCTTTGAATAAACTAGATAATCAAGAAGCAAGGCAAAGTGACCCATAATCACAAGAAAATCATTCAATACAAACCCCCAGAAATGACAAATATAATGGCATTAGCATAGCTAATTAAATTGAAATAAATAGCTGTTCTAAAAATGCTTTACAGCTTAAAGAGATAAAGCAAACCAGGAACATAATAAGGAGAGAAATAGAAGACATGAAAAGACCCAATTGGACATTCCAAACACTCATGAACTTCAAGGGAGAAATATAAACTGCACAAAATGAAGTGTACACACACACACACACACACACACACACACACACACACACACACACACACGCACACACAAATACTGGGAAAAAAAACAAAAACAAAAACAGATTTCAGTTTCCTGTTGTAAGATATCATCTAAACTACATATAATTGTAATCAGAGAAGGAAAAGGGAGAAGGATAAAAATATTTGAGAAGAGAAGAAATTATCAAAATTTTTCAAATGTGATAAACAGATAAAGTGCTATAGGCCCCAAGCTTATACATCAAGATCCATCATAAACAAATAACCAAAAACCAGTAGCAAAGAGAAAAGTCTTAAAAATGAAGCAGAGAGACTGGGTGTGGTGGCTCACACTTGTAATCCCAGTGCCTTGGGAGGCTGAGGCAGGTGGATCCCTTGAAGTAGGGAGTTTGAGACCAGCTTGGCAAACATGGGGAAACCCTATCTCTACTAAAAATACAAAAATTAGCTGAGCTTGGTGGCACACACCTGCAATCCCAGGTACTCGAGAAGGCTGAGGCACAAGAATCACTTGAACCCAGGAGGCAGAAGTTGCAGTGAGCAGAGATTGCACCACTGCTCTCCAGCCTTGGGAACAGAGAGATACTGTCTCAGAAAAATAAAAAAAAAATTAATCAAGCAAAAAAAAAAGACACCTAAAATGCAGAAGAACACAGATAAGAATTAAAGCAAACTTCTTGAAAGAAAACACCATTAACCTAGACTTCTACATCCAGTGAAAACATCCTTCAAAAATAAAAGGAAAATAAAGAATGTATCAGACAAACAAAAGTTGAGAGAATTCAACATGAGTACAGCTATACTATAAAAAATTCTTAAAGGAAATTTTTCAGGCAAAATATTATGAAACTAGATTGAAATTTGGATCTGTACCAAGGAATAAAGAGTATCCAAAATGACAAATTTGTGGGAAACATAAAGACATCATAAACAACTTTTTCATTCTTAATCTGTGTATAAGATAATGAATTTTGAGCCAAAATTAATAATCATATATTGTGGGGTTTATAACATACATAGAAATAAAATGTATGACAGTAACAGCACAAGCGATGTGAGTAGAAAATCAAAATATGTTGTTATAAGGTTCTTATGCTCTACAAGAAGTGTCATAATATTATAAGAATGTAGGCTGTAATAAATTAAAAATGGATATTGTAAATTCTATAGCAACCACTTAAAAATGAAACAAAGAGGTATGACCAATAAGCCAATTATGGAAATAAAATGAAATCATTAAAAAATACACAATTAGTTAAACAAGGAACAAATTTCAAGGGCAGTCAAAGGTTTCGTGGGATTTACATGTAATTATATTGCCTGGAATCAAGCACTGTGGACTTCATTGAAGGGCTATGTTTGGAGTACTAAACCTTGGATAGCTCACAGTCAGTCTAACCATCCTTTTAAAGTGGAACTGGTCTTAGTAAAAATACCAGTGTGATCCCCAAAAGAGTAATACATCAATCTATTACCACATTAGCATGCAGACGTATCAGGCAATCCAGCCAGGTCCCATGACACATTATGTTTTTGGTGGCTGAGAGATCCAAGGCTTGAAGATCAGTCTAGATCCCTGGCAGACAGAAAACAAGGCTGGCAGGAGAAGGAGGCGTCACGCATTAGGGTAAACTCAAAGAGGGGAGGATGTGTATTGACCTTGTTTGCCTCTGGATACCAATACCTCACACAATAACTGGCACTTATTAGGTACTCAATAAATATCTGTGGAAAGAAGGAAGGAACACAGGAAGAGAGGAGGGAGAGAGGGAACATGTAGGGGAGAAAGGGGAGGAGGAGTCTCCCTGGCTCTGCGTCAGCACCTATCAGAAATCTGTGCCTCTGACATTTCTTACACATGACAACAACCACCTCAAAACCCAGAAACTAGAGTAGGGAGAAAGAGGTATGTCTTCAACGAATACAGCACTTAGAGAAAAGACCAGAGTACTAAATATTGAAAAAAGTGCCAGATGCATCCCTCTCAGATGACTTAAAAGATTTTTCTTAGCTAACTAGTCAGATTTGTGCCAAGAAATATCCATTTTCTCTGGCTGTGCAGCTACCACCTGACAATTGTTCTAAAGATTGATGCTTAATATAATCAGGAAGGTATATCCGCACAAATTGAGAGGTGTGGATATTACAAAACAGGTCTTAATGTACATCGGAGGCCATTCCTCAGGCAGAACATCCAATTTAGAAATCTATTGTCACCCTACACACACCTGCCAATAAATCGTTGGAGAGAAGCATTTATATCAAGGGCAAGATACTTTGCCTTATGGCTCCTCCTAAGATCCTTGAAGACAAAACGGTTTATCCCCAGCATCTTTGTTTAAATGGCAATAAAAGCCTCACCTAACATGAATGTCAAGGTAAGTAGGGCAACTGACAGACACACCAATTCCTCCGGAAGGGAACAGACCTCTCCTCTGCATCTAGCAGGACTTGGAATTGATATTGCCTCATCACAATCTCAATTGGTTGTCTTAACCTATAACACATAGGCTTCAAATGTGTGACTGCATGTAGTGAATTAATACCTAGAATTTCCCTAAATGATTAAATATACAAACAAAAAACATTGAGTCTGTTTCATGAAAACATTGCCATGTGGCCAAGAAAACAATCTAGACCTAAATACAGCACCACCACGCCCACCATTTTCCGTCCCAATTTCTATTGAAATAGAATTTCTTGGAAATCACCAGAAAATTAAGAGAGAAAAAGTCCTTATAAATATGATCCCTCAGCTCCAGTCTTCCCTTTCCTCCTCCTCCTCTTCCATCTCCCCTGCAACCTCCTCCCTCTCCCTCTCTCTCTCTCTTTCTCTCTCTTTCTCTCTCTCTCTTTTTTTTCTTTATCCCTCCCTGGCAAAGTTTTGCTTTCATCTATTGTCATTCTAAGAAATCTACACTTTGCTCAGCAATATCTATCTGAGCCATTGGAGTAAATTTTCTTCCAGCAGCTCCTGCATATTGTAGGGAAGCTGAGGAAGGAGGAGGTCCATCTCCGTGGGATATCTGTTTATTTTGCGTTTAACAAAAGAGAAAGGGTTTCTTCCAACAAAATGTTTCAGCTTGGGAGCCCTGAATGTAAACTTACAACAGTGACCTAAGCTCACCTCAGGAACATTGTTAGCTGACAACCACCTTGGGAGTGAAAAACAAAATCCCACTCCAGCTCCCTTTGACTGATCTAAGCTCCTTTTGCTGTCATTTAACACTGCAGATTTGATTTAATTTGATAAGACTTCTAAGACAATTTAGAAACTTAAGCATTTAATACCAACCCTGATCATTTCTCTTTCACACATGTTCAAAGGCTTCTTGGTTTATAAATAAAAAGTAGGATCAAATGTAAGGGCCATGATAGTACTGTTTTTCTAATTTTTAGTCTTTAAGTAAAAGTTATCTTCCAAAGATAGAATCAGGAGGAATGAGTGGAAATTACAGAAAAACAAGTTAGGACTGAACATAAGAAAGCACTCTCTCACCATCAGAGCTATTACCAATGAAAGGAAACTTCCCTGACCTGGGAGGGGTTCAGGCAGAGACGTGGTGGAACCACACAAGGCTAGGGTGAATCTCTGAAGTTCACCACTATACATTATATGGCTCAAAAATTAGAAAAGGATTTTCCTTTCTGGCTACAATAACGTGGCATTTCAGCAACAGAAAATCTGGGGTTACCAAAAATGTGTTAAAGGATACAGAGTCTATGCTGAAAAGACAACTTGACTCAGTTCAGTGAAAAATGAATGTACTGAAGGACAGTAAAAATCTGTACGTTGAAGTTGCGTGTTAGATCACTCTGCCTTTTGTCTTCTCACCAAAAACATGAAATCCTAGCTAAACCTGGTTATGCTGGTATATAGTGGGATCATTGTGATTTCATGTTTTTATAAAATGCTCATTATGAAATGTCCCTCTACTGAAGGTAACAGGGTATAACATTTGTTTTATTGGCAGAAATCTGCACCATGATTTCTGCTACCAGGAAAATTGCTTCAATTCAAACTGAATCTTTACGTCTTCAAACAGTTTCCACCAAGCAAACACCTGGAGGCTAGCAGCTGCCGAGCCGTGCCTGTGGGCACGTCGGCAAGAAGACAGAACCCCTGCGTGTGTGACTAAGTAAGGCAAGGGGGGCTGCATCTGGTCTAAGTTCTGCACCGCCCCACTTCCCCCGTGACCAGGTCCTCTCATCCACAAATCGCTGGTACTCTGGCCAGCTACTTGCAGCTGCTTGTGACACTTTTCCTCAGCAGCCGCCATCCGTTACTCCACGTCAGTCATTCCGAAATCTTTCTTTCTGCTTCCACAGCCATGCACCCCATCTGAGCCACCACTCTGTCTCACGTGGACAGTCTCGCTGCAGAAACTCCCAACATGCTCACCCTGCCCCATCCTCACCTTCCACAGTGGGGTCTCCACAAAGGAGGCTGATGGATCCTGACATTGTGTCCAGTATTCGTGTGTTATCTATAGCCCCAACTAGAACGAAAGCCCTATGAGACCAGGGTCTTTGTTCCTTTGTTTGCTTTTTGTCCCTCACAATGTCACAGCACTGTGACAATGGAACAGTGGAAAGCACATTGTAGACATTCAGTAAGTATTTGTGGTGCTCAGTGGAATTTTCTACTTGCACCTGCATTCACCAGGGAAGTATAAAAATTGGATGCTGTGTTTCACAATACTATCAAGAACGTACACTTTGAGGGATAGAATACATCCTTGTCACATCCTTGATTTTTTCCTGACCAGTGAACAGAGGATCTTGTTCTAATCCCACTTATGGATCTATTTCATTCTACTCAGAATAGCATAGTTTTTCTTAATGAGAACCACCAAGAAAGCCTCTAACACTTTTTTTAAAAAGTCTCTGACTTTCCTCTCTCAGCAAACTATTCATTAAGGGTCTTCACTGGGATGTGTCTTTGCGCTGTAGCAAGTAAACAAACGCAAATGAATGAAGGAATGAATTAATGACTCTCCACAGGTGGTCAGGGCTGTTTTGAGGTTTTGACAATTGCTAGCTACTTTGCACAAGTACAACCAAGGCTCATTCCCACTTGAAATGACTCTCCCTAAAAAGACTTCTCAAGAAAGCATTGGCTTTGGAAAAATCTTTGCATCCCCATGCTAAATAATGGTATTTGGACATTGAAATAAATACACAATCAGCTGCCAAACACAGACCTGCATGGTCTAGCGTGGTACGCAGAGAAAGCACAACCTTAGTCTGAGAAAGCACAGTATACGGATCATAGCTCCACCACTTTGGGAAAATTGCTGAACATTGCTGCGTCTCCCTCTTCACCAATGGAATAAGATCTCGGCCTTGCTGAGAAATTGTGAGAATAAGAGAGAACATCCAGAGAGCACCAAGCACAGTGTCAGAGTCAGCCCTGGATATGTCAGTTATTACTATTCACAAATGGTAGTTATCATCCTCATAGGCTACCCCAAGGACAGCCTTACCACCTTCCTTAGGAGATACTGTATTCATTTTCTATTGCTGTGTGGCTCTTTTCTCCCCTTTTTGCTTAGTGGTTTAAAAACAATGTGTTTGTTATCACACAGATTCTACAAGTCAGGTGTCTGGGAACAACCCCCTGTGTTGTAGGTCTTCTGCTCAAGGCTACCGTTAAGGTTTCAGCCAGGGCTAGAGTCTCACCTGGGGGTCAGGGGCCCCTTCCCGGCTCACATGGTTGTCACCAAGTCATCCCCTCACAACTGTGGAACTCACCTCAGCTCACATCTTCAAGACCAGGAGGAGGGAGACTGATTTCTTCCATCTCTGATCTCTAGACCTTCTTTGAAAATGTTCACCTCATTAGGTCACACCCACCCCACGATAACCTTCCTTTAAACATAAACCCTATCTAATTACATCTACAGAATTCCTTCAGCTTTGCTATAGAAGACAGCCTAGTCACAGCAGCACTATACCATCACTTTTGCCATATTCCACTTATGAGAGGCAAGTTATAAGCCGCGCTCATACTCAAGGGTATGGGTCATTGGGAATCATCTTAGAAGTCCGCCTACCACAGATATCATTGATACCCATGGGATCTGCTCAGTGCTGGTTGACCTGCAGTGGTAATGAAGACAGTGAACACCACCATTAGCATTTTTCTACCCTGCTGAGAACCCAAGAAAAAGAGATATAAGGGACATGACTGTCGCGGCTAGTCAGCATGAGGGCAAGAGAGAAATCAATGCTTGTTATAAGTTGTTTCGGGATTCAGCCTTCCCCTCTTACTCAAGAGAGAAAAGAATAGAAGGCATTGTGATCATGGGCGCTGACTGTTCCAGATTAATCCAATCAACTAGCCAATAGCCCTTGCCCTCTTGGTGATGACTCAGTAAGGACACATGTTGGAAGAACTGCTGTTGAAGGAATGTGCGCGCACACACACACACACACACAGCCTGACAGCCCACATGTATCCTGCTGACATCCAAGGATATCTGAGGCAGTTTTCTCAGTGTGACTTTCTAGGTTTTTGGGGTAGAGCAGAGAGGAAGAGTGTGTTTTCATGTGTGGAGGCCTGAAACCAATCCCTCTCTGCCACTAAGAAAACACAATGTCCACAATGACTTCCTTCATTTGTGGTCCCAGGAGTGCCAGCTGTCCCTAGGCAGATGAGATCATCACCTAGTTAGCCCACAAATAGGAAGCCTTCTGGGGGAATTAGAATCTTCAATCTCAACAGCTGTGTCCAGAATTTAGGGGAGCCAACTGAGGCTGGTGAGCCGCTCACGCTTACACAGGGGCAGGGGCTTCCTGAGGCCCTGCAGCTCTGCTGACCACAGCAATGTGTGTACCAGTTGTTTCTGAAAGAGGGCTCCTCTAAAATCCCCCAAATAGGATAATGCATACCAGAGTCTCGAGGAGCACACCACCCAGCCGCAGAGCAGCCAGAGCCCGGCTGTGTGGGAACCGCCCTTCCACGCTCAGACCCCTATAGCCAAGCAGTAAAGAACCACAGAGCCTCTCCGCCAGGCAGAAAAGTCGACAGCCGACGGTCCTGGTGCCCAATCACTTTAAAACCACATGCTTGCTTTAACTTCCCTTTCACTGTGTGCAGTTATTACTTTTCTTTCACTTTTTCTCTTTCTTTCCTCTTGTCCTATCTCCTGCTCTCCCTTCTTTTTGTCACGGTTTCCCTTTGATTTATGCTTCTCTCTATTACCTGTTTATTACACTTTGCTCCCTGCAGACTTTTATCCTCCTTCGCCCTTTTCTTACTGCCATTTTATTTCTCTCTACCACTATTTGACCCTCTTGGACTTGAACTTTCTACCTAAACTAGCTGAAGGCAGGATGCCCAGCTTGAATTATCTTCAAATTTTTGTTATAAATGATCATCTAACCATCATATGAATGTTTTCACCAGAACTTCTTTTTAAAGTCAATGAACAGATTAGATGTAACACTTTGCCCTTGTCTGAGTAATAACTCCCTTTGGGTCTGGCAAATTCTTATTGACTAGGTCGCATATTAGGTAAATTGTATCAACAGAATCAAAGAATGCAACAGTCCATATGGAAACATCTGTGAGGAAAATGAAACCTCTTGCAAATGAGGCAAAATCCATTTCTTCTCAGTGACTGCTGATATTACTCTAGCCATTTTTACCTGCAAGGTCTGACTTCATTAGCACGCACAGACAACCATTAGTGCATCGAGGAAATGGGAGGCCCTCGGTGTGGCTTCCCTCACATTCTTACCTCTCTTCTCTCCTGCTTCCATCCCTCGGTGCACTCAGCAAGCAGTTTGCACTGTGGAAGATTATGGCTGTATGCTGTGCTGCACTTACTCCTTAAACATCCTCAAAAATGATTTTCTGCATCATAACAGGAACACTTAGACAGATATCTTCGTGATGACACGGAAAATCTGAACACTTCAGCCATTCTGTCAATGTTCGAGAAAAAAATACTCCTGACCCAGCTCCAGCTGAAAAGCAACTTGCTGAAACATCACCTAAAACAGGAGGTTCCAATTCATTGGAACTCAACTTATTACACGCTTGAGCAACTACCGGAACAAGAAAAAGCTGTGCAAGGTTTTGCAGGCCAGGGTGTGAGAAGAAAAAAAAAGAAGATATTCTTTTAACCTTGACTCAGTGGAGTCTGACAAGCTATGTTGATATCATCCTCCTCCTTGGGAAGTCACTGCTGACAAAGCAACTCTGGACTAGGGATTTCACTACTGATCAGGTGTCTGTAACTCTTGGTCAAATAAATGCCAACTTAATTTGAAGTCAAGAAAGTACTCCTAAGATTCGCACCCAGGCAAGCCTTCCAGAGACTTGGGAAGGAAAGAAGTGTTGGGTAAGGTTACCTTTCTTCGCACTTCTTCTGAGATAGAGTCTCGCTCTATATCACCCAGGCTGGAGTGCAGTGGCGCCATCTCGGATCACAGCAACCTCCGTCTCCCTGGTTCAAGAAATTATCCTGCCTCAGCCTCTCGAGTAGCTGGGATTACAGGTGCACACCATTACGCCCAGCTAATTTTTGTATTTTCAGTAGAGACAGCGTTTCACCTGTTGGCCACGCTGGTCCAAACTCCTGACCTCAGATTATCCGCCCGCCTCGGCCTCCAAAGTGCTGGGATTGAAGGCATAAACCACGTCGCCCTGCCCCACAATTCTTGAATAATAGTCTAATCCCGTTCTTTGAATGGCCTTGATCACACTAGTGAGGTTGATTTACACAAATCTGCATGGGTCATCAATTCTTTCCTCTCTTCTTAGGATCCAGGGAATCTCAGGAAAATCTTCAGTTTATCTTGAAATATGAAAAACGCGTGTGTCCTCTCAAGCTCTGGTTAGAAAGTCATGGTGATCAGGGCTTTCGAGTGGCAGTGGTGGAAGGGGAGAGGCTGTGCCTTTTAAAGGCTTTCTCCCGTGCAGCCTGGGCAGCTAGCTTCCACACTCTCAGACGTAAACTGTAAACGCTTCTGCTCTTGGTCTCCTACATGGCGGCCCCAAACATTTCTCAATTTCCTGCCAACATAACACTTGTGCCCTTAATAATAATTATTATGTGTGTAGTAGTCCATACATCAATATGTTAAAAACTGTCTCCTTTCTTAGACACAGGCAATATAAGCCAAAGAAAAGTAGATGGATAAAGCCGTACACCCACCATCCAGATATTCGTCACTGGCTATTTCACCCAGGCATTTGCTAAAAGCCAGGATTCACTTGAAGACAGTGGCCAGTGACATTGTCTATATAACTGTGTATATTTTAGTTTTACAATTACAAGGAATCTTATTTCATTAAACAGCTCTTTGCTAGGGATGGTGTAAACACATGCCTGGAAACATAAAAATTCAAGTCCTAAAACAAAGAGTTCTTACTTTAAAAGTAAGGTCAGGCAATTTTAGGTACATTGCTGTTTTCATCCAGACTTGTTCCTAGAAGCCGTAAATTTAAAAAAAAAAAAAAAAAACAACCAACTCTATATTTCATTGGAGCCTGTTGACTCCATATGTTTCAAGCAGAAGCTTCAAGACCAATGCTGTCTAACAGAAATATCATGCAAGCCAATTTTGCACATCAGAAAACAGCTGAAATTAATTTAATAATACATGTTATTTAATCTAATATGTCCAAAATAGTATTATTTAACATGTTATCAATACTTTAAAGTTAATGCATTTTTTGCATTCTTGTGCTAAGTCAGAAATCTGGTGTATATTTTTTATACTTAATAGCATATCTCTATTTGGATGCGCCACGTCACAAGTACTCAATACCCTGGAAAGCACAGCCCTAAATGAATGAAATCTCCACAATTGCCATGAGGATTGGAATGTCAGCGGGATGATGATGATGTAATAGAAACTGCCTAGGCTCCCGTCCATGCAGACCTATTTTCAAATCCTGGCTCCACCACTCACTGGCTGTGTGACCTTGCACAAATCACTTAGCATCTCTGAACATTAATCTCATTGTCATTGAAGCAGGCATATTAATCCCTGCATTTCAAAAGAATATTCTGTTACATTAAACATATGCATATGTAGGTTGCTTATGTACAACAGGTAGCACACAATGGAAACTCAATTCCAGGCATTTAGCATTATTAATATCAACCATAGGTTATACATGTATAACGACAGTGCAGAATAAGTCTAAGTTTTTAAAATCTGGAGAAAAAATTCCTTTATTTATAATTTTATTTTATCCAAAGAGTATGCATATAAATTAGCACTTCTTGGTAGTGGTTGTACTTGGTTTTGTTGTTAACTAGTAAATCTGGTAAGGTAACATTGATGAAGATAAGACTCCAAGATTTTAAACCCTAAGGAAGAGAGACTATAAAGAACTGCTATTTTTAAATGGCAGGAACCTTGATATTTGATACTGCTCAGCATACACTGTGATTGCTGCTCTACCTGTGGAGTGACCTAAAACTTATGTTAGAAATTATCTTCTAAGGCCAGAGAGAAAGACCTCACCCCTGTGGGTAGCAGTGAGATTTCCCTGAGGAAAGCAGACATTACCAGTGTATGGTTTTATATAAAGGTAGACTCTGGGATAGTAGATGAAAGCTCAGTTGGTGGTTAGGGAGGTCACTTTAGGAGACAGAATGTCTCTTTCTTTCTTGGACACCTTGGTAAGTTAGACACTTGCACTCCAGAGAAGACAGAGAGAAAAATCGCTCCCAATGGGACTTGGCCCAAGGCCAGGGACAGACAGGTCCCCAGTGAGGATGGCAAATGGAGTGGCTTAGACCTATGCCTTCTAAGAGGAGTCTCACCTAGTATCAGTTTTAAATTGCTCTGTATTGTAATTTCATTCAAACATCCCCAAGCCTTCAGTAAAATCTTGTTAACTATTACACTAGGTCTCAGCAGTCATGGCGGGAAGTCAAAAGAAGGACTGAACCCATTCCTAACACAGGGAAGTAGCAGGGAGTGAGGAGCAGCCTCAGAGAAAAAGAGGGAGCCTGGCATGAGGGGAGGCAACCTGCACCCGGCATTACCTATGACAACCGGGGTTAGTGCAGTGAGCAGCAGGCTGCACCCCTGGGGGCTGGCGGTGGGGAGGGCATGCACCAGCAATGACAGGTGTGGGAGAATGTTAGTGTTCCCACAGAGTCCCAAAAATGAAAGAGGGGATTAGCCCATTAAAGGAACTGAACTCCAAAAGGATGAGTGCTCAATTATTGTAATGTAGACATTTAAGAGAATTGTGGCCACATTTTGTATCTTAGTCTGTGGGAGGCCTGAACATCCTTGCTACATAGCAGGGAAATATTAACTTCTCCAGCCATTTGCTCACAGTAGTATATTCTTGGACAAATTGTCTAACTTCTCAGACCTTCCATTTGCTCATCCCCAGAATGAGAGAACTGAACAATGTGGTTTTATGGTTTTTTCCAGAGATATAATCCTTTAGGTCATGATTTTGAGTACCAGCTACCTAATGCATTTGGTGGATAGATGCTAGATTTGAAGACAGCCTTGTCATTCAAGTTTAGAGAGCCCTTCAATAACCTGACTCTATACAAATCTCCAATTTGTACACTTGAATCAATTCAAGTATGAGCAAGTCTAATACATCCAGTGAAGATTTATAAAATGAATAAAACTGCTAAAAAAATGGAGATTAGGACATTCTCATTTTACTTTATTAGAGCATTAAGATCTCACATTTTATTTTGCCTAATTTTAGAATTAATTCACATTTGTGTTTGTATGAGTAAGCACATACTAGGTGCCTAATAAATGTGAGTTGATTAAATGACTGCAAAATGCCTAATAAATGTGAGTTGATTAAATGACTGCAAAATGCTCCCAGACAAGTTCAGTTGGACTCTTGATACTATTTAAATTATTTTATAGTGAGGGGCCAAGATGGCCAACTAGAAACAGCTGCGGTAGGAGGCGCCCGTGGAGAAGAATGAAAATAGCGAGTGAATCCTGCATTCTCAACTGAGGTGCCAGGCCGACTAAACATTTTAGACACAGGAAGCATTGCCCACAGCGCAGCACAGTGGCTGTGACAGATCATGGCCAGACTGCCTCTTTAGGGGGGACCCTGACCCATCCCCCATCATGAGGCGGGACCTCCCTGTAAGAATTTCAGCAACTCCAGCCAGGGGTTTAGGGGAAGAACTCTGCTTTTCCTGGGACTGAGCCCCTTGTGGGAGGGGCAGCTATGGTCTCCATGGCTCAGCAGACTTAGTGTTTCCCCTGCTGGCTCTGAGGAATCCCAGCAGCCGGGACAAGTGGGATTCCTCCCAGCACAGTGCACTCCCTCTGCCAAGGGGCAGCCAGAGTACTTTGTTGAGCAGGTCCCAGATCCCATGCCTCCTGACAGGGTGAGACCCTTCAACAGGGGTCACCAGACACCTTACATAGGAGCATTCCAGCTGTCATCAGGTCGGTGCCCCTCTGGGACGGAGATCCCAGAGGAAGGGAACAGGCAACCATCTTTGCTGTTCTGCAGCCTCCACTGGTAACACCTCCAGGTATGGAAGGGACCCAGGTGAATAGGCTCTGGAGTGGACCCCCAACAAACCACAGCAACCCTACAGAAGTGCTGTGGGGTTCTTTTAACAGTCAACCCTACAGGGCCTGACTGTTAAAAGAAAAACAAACAGAAAGCAACAACAGCAGCATCAACAAAAACGTCTCCACAAAAATCCCATTCAAAGGTCAGCAGTCTCAAAGACTGAAGCTAGATAAACCCACAAAAAGGAGAAAGAATCAATGAAACACCACTAAAAACTGAAAAAGCCAGACTGCCTCCTCTACTCCAAATGATTGCAACACCTCTCCAGCAAGGGCACAGAACTGGGTAGAGGCTGAGATGGATGAACTGACAGAAGTAGACTTCAGAAGTAATAACAAACTTCACTGAGCTATAGGAGCATGTTCTAACCCAATGCAAAGAAGCTAAGAACCATGATAAAACATTACAGGAGCTGTTACCCAGAACAATCACTTTAGAGAGGAATGTAAATGACCTGAGGGAACTGAAAAACACACGAACTTCACAATGCAACCACAAGTATCAATAATTGAATAGAACAGAGGCAAGAATTTCAGAGCTTGAGGACTATCTTGCTGAAATGAGACAGGCAGACAAGATTAGAGAAAAAAGAATGAAAAGAAATGGACAAGACATTCAAGAACAATGGGATTATGTACGATTTTGGGTTACTTGAAAGAGAAAGGGAGAATATAACAAGTTGGAAAGCATACTTCAGGGCATCACCCAGGAGACCTTCCCCAACCTAACAAGACAGGCCAACATTTAAATTCAGGAAATCCGGAGAATCCCAGTAAGATACTCCATGAGAAGATTAACCTCAAGACACATTATCATCAAATTCTCCAAGATCAAAATGAAGGAAAAAATGGAGCACAAAAGCTTATAAAACTAAAAATCATCCAGTTTCTAAGAATTCTATCCAGTGTGTTTGAAGAATGCTCAGCTATTATCACTCAGTCATCTTTGAGGAATTATTAAAAATAAAAGAAAAGCTAAAAGAATGAGGATGGGAAGTTACTGTGCTGATTTTCTGAAGGAAGGGTGAAAAGTGAATTCACTAGATGGTAAGCGAATCCTTAGGAAATCTAGTCCAAATTAATAAGCCAGTCATTTGTAAACTTAGAGGAAAATGTATGGTGATTTCAGTAGGAGCCAACAGGGAATCACCAGGAATGTATTGAGCCAATCTGATTTCAATCTTACTAATAGAGCTCCTTGGAGAACAGATTGTGAACATGTTAAAGCATAAAGTCTCTGAATTTTAGCAAAGAACTTGAAAAATCCCTAATATTTCTTTGGGGAAATATTGGACGAAAAGATATGGATGGATAGATGGAAAACAATAAAAGGAAGGTTAATTTTATAGTTTTTCAATAATTATAACATCAAAAGTATTAATTGCAAGGAATCAAAACATACTACTAGAGAAAATCACTTAGCCACAAAGGAAGTAAGAGAGAAAGAAAGGATCTAAAAACCAACTAGAAATGGCAGTAGCAGGTCCCTATCTATCAATGTTTTCCTTGACTGTAAATGAATTATATTCTCCAATTAAAAGACAGAAAGTGGTTAAACGGATTTAAAAAAGAAAAAAAAAAAAACCAGAACCCAACTATACACTTCCTATAAGAGGCTTACGTCACTTGTAATGACACACAGAGACTGAAAGTGATAAACTGGAAAAAAATATTCCATGCAAATGGTAATCAAAATAGACTAGGAGTAGCTATATTTATTTCAGATAAAGTACTAAGTCAAAAACTGAAAATGACAAAAAATGTTATTATATAACAAGAAAAGGGCTAATAATCAAACAATCATAAATATATATGCACTTGACATCAGGGCACCAAAATGTGTAAGATCTTAATAGATCAAAATGTGTAAGATCTTAATGGAGCTGCAATATTATAATAGTAGGAAACTTCAACACCCCACTTTCATCAATGGACAGATCCTCCAGACAGAAAATCAACAAAAATACATCAGATTTAAACTGCGCTCTAGATCAAATGGACCTAACAAACATTTAGAAAACATTCTATATAACAGCTACAGAATGCACATTCTTCTCAACTGCATATGAAACATTCTCTTTTTGTGACCTAACATAGGAAAGATTATGTTAGGTCACAAAACAACTATCAGAAAAATAAACCAAGCAAGGAACTTCATTTACAATAGCTACAAAGAAATAAAATAGGAATAAATTTAACCAAGGAGGTGAAAGATCTCTACAATGAAAATTATAAAACATTAATGAAAGAAACTGAAGAAGGGACAAATAAATGGAACGCTGTCCCACATTCATGAATTGGAAGGATTAATATTGTTAAAATATCCATACTATTCAAAGCAACATACAGATTGAATGCCATCCCCATCAAAATAACAATGACACTCTTCAAAAAAGCATTTTTAAAATACTAAAATTCATATGGAACTATGAAAGATCCCAAATAGCCAAAGTAATCTTAAGCAAAAAGAGAAAATCTGGAGGCATAACACTACCTGATCTCAAAGTATACTACAGAGCTACAGTAACCAAAACAGCATTAAAAACAGACATGCAGACTAATGGAACAGAATAGAGAGCTCAGAAGTAAATCTACACATTACAGCCAACTGATTTTTTACAAAGGTGCCAAGAACACACTTTGAGGAAAGGACAGTTCTCTTCAATAAATGATGCTGGGAAAACTGGGTATCTACATGCAGAAAAACGTAAACCCTTATCTCCTATTATATACAAAAATTAACTTAAAATAAATTAGACACTCAAAATATAATACCAGAAACTATCAAACTACTAGAAGAAAACATAGCTGAAATACTTCTTTCATGTCATTGATCTGGGCAAGGTTTTTTTGGATAAGACCTCAAAAGCACAGGCAGCAAAAGCAAATATAGACAAATGAGATTATATCAAACTAAGAAGTTTTCTCACAGCAAAGGAAACAACAGAGTGAAAAGACAACATACAGAATGGGAGTAAAAAATATTTGCAAACTATACATCTGACAAGGGGTTAATATCCAAAATATATAAGGAACTTAAACAACTAGCCCAATATATAAATAACCTAAAATGGGCAAAAGACCTATAGAGTCATTTCTCAAAAGAAGACAAACAAACAGCCAACAAGTATATGAAAAGATGCTCAACATCACTAATATCACTAATCATCAGGGAAATGCAAATCAAAACCACAATGAGATATCACTTCATCCCAGTTAGAATGGCCATTGTGAAAAAGACAAAAGATAACAAATGCTGACAAAAACATAGAGAAAGTAGAAAACTTACATAGCGTTCGTAGGAATGTAAATTAGTAAAGCCATATGGAAAACAATATGGAGGTTCCTCAAAAAATTACAAATAGACTACTATATGATTCAGCAATCCTACTACTGGGTATATTATCCAAAGGAATTGAAATCAGTGTGTCAAAGAAGTATCTGAAACTGTATGTTTATCACAGGCTCTTGACAATAGCCAAGACATAGAATCAACGTAAGTGTCCATCAACAGATGAATAAAGGAAAATGCGATATATATACATAATAGAATATTATTCAGCCATAAAAGGAATAAAATTTTGTCATTTTTGACAACATGGATGAATGTGGAGAACATTATATTAAGTGAAATAAGCCATGCACAGAAAGACAAATACTGTGTAATCTCACTTATAAATAGAATCTTAAAAAGTTGATCACATAGAAGTAGAGAGCAGAATGGTGATTAACAGAGGCTAGGATGGTAGGGGGAAGAAGGGAAGGAGAGATGTTGGTCAAAGAATATATAATTACAGTTAGGAGGAATAAATTTCAAGAGATCTATTGTACAGCAAGATGACTATAGTTAATGATGCTATATTGTATTCCGGAAAAACATAGAATGGATGTTACATGTTCTAACCACAAAAATGATAACTATGTGAGGTTAATGCATTTGTTAATTAGCTAAACTATTCCAGAAAACATGTTGTACATGATAAAAACTTATTATCTGTCCATTTAAAATAGATAAACAAATGTGTTAATTGATGGCATGGAAAAATATTCTGTTCTGCTCAACATTTTTGTTAGTAACCAAGGTGATGACATGGAAAGTATGCTTATTCAATTTGAGGAAGACACAAAGCTGGGAGACTGAACTGAAGCCCATATATTTCTCAGGACTCTTGATTACAAGTGACAGAGCCTGATTTAAATTACCCTCAGAAAACAAATTGTTCAGTGGCTATATTACTTCAGGCATAGTTGGATCCAGTTGCTCAAAGACAGCAACCAAGCCTTAGGCTTTTTCTATATATTGGCTCTGCTTTCCTCTGTGCTTGCTTCATTTTCATTGACCTCTCCCAAGTGAGGTCAATTATGACATTAGCATCTCCAGGCTTATGTTCTACCAGCTCAACAATCATAATGAAAAAAATGGCCCTATTGCCCAAGAGTTCTGGTCAAAGTCTTAGTTTAAGGCTCATTGCCCTGACTTGGGACATGTGCACATCACTGATTCAACCACAGTGATTTAATGCTTTAAATCTCTTCACTTGTCCAAGCTTGAGGTGGTGGGTCCTCTTGAAGCCCAAAGCCTAACAACAGGGAGAAATTTTTCTCCAAAGAGATTCTACACAGGCAAAATATAATGAACAAGTACACCAAAAATAATAGGCTAAGATAATCATTTAAAAGAAAAACAAGATTAAATAATAAAAGTACTGAACTTGATTTACAACAATCAATTTTATAAATTAAAGATGAGGATAGATCACATTTGTCAACAAACCATGTGAAAAATATTAGAAGTTGTGTTAAACAATAAGCTAATTATGAACCAACAATGTGTTACAGAAACCGGAAGAACTAATTCAATTTTAGGTTGCCTTAATAGAAAAATCATAACCTAATTATGGGATGTTATGGTTCCACTGTTTTCTTCATCAGTCAGATCATAACTGAATGTTACATTCTAGAAGAATATTAACAAAGTGCAGTGCATCCAGAGGAGGCTGATGAGAATAAAGACCTAAAACATCAACTAGAGGAAGACCTGAAGAAGTTGGAGAGTTCCATCTTGGAAAAGAGATCACTAAATTATAGCAATATTTAAATATTTGAAATGCAATCCTATGACTATAAGACTGACTGACTTCCTCTCTGCTACTTCAATGGGAAGAGCTACTACCTGCAGTGAAATTAAAGGGAAATGGATTTGGATTGATTTAACAAGTAATACTGTCCAGCAAAATAATTGGCTCCCTTGAGATAAAGCAAACGTCTCTCAAATGTAATTATTAGGAATGCCGTAAGATTGTGTTGGTCACTAGTCAACTCCTAATCTCTCTCTCCCAACTCTTAAAGCTATAATCAAGGGATTACATGAATATCTTCCCCATTATGGGTAAGTTAACAGGAAATTCAGCCCCTTTCTATATTTTCAGTAGTGAGTGAAAGATTCAGAACTTTTGAATCTGCTACATTACTATGACTAAAAACCCTCACCACTCATGGACTAGAAGAAGTTCAGCACTATATGGAAGAAAACTCCATGTGGAAAAACCCTGGAAGACAAGACACCAAGGAAATTGAGGGTTTGGGCAAATGTCTGTCTCACCTGGCACCCACATGCATTAGTTTAAACTCAATGTGTGTTCTAAGTTAATTAAAACATCACTACCTGATAATTATTCTTATGTCTACTTCTTCAGGGAAATGATTCAAATTTCTATTAAAAACATGTTAATTATCCCTGGATTTCTTTATCCATGTTATTTTATAACATAGATATTGTAAAAAAAAAAAAAAAAAAAAAAAAAAAAGGTAATAAAAGTAGCAAGTTCATTGCAAAAATGTAATAAAATATCTGAAAGTGTTTAATAAATGTCAAATATTTATTATGTAAGGAGTTATAACGATTATTTATTCCATCATGGCACAGATAACTTAGAATTGGCTATATTGAAATTTTCTTTATAAAATTATGAGAATTCACTAAATCCTTGGAAGACATACAATAAGCAGGTAAAAGATATCCAATTTCTTTGAATTGAGAACGACAGTAGTTCCAGCATAAGAAGATGTTACACTGATAGTGCATACTTAAATGTCACTGAATTGCTGTGTGGAGTAAATGAAATGTTGTAAAAGTGCTTTCTGATATGTTGTATAATTCCAAAGTCAAAATATTATCATTATTCTGTTCTCATTATTAACTGTGTTTTTATTATCATTCTACAAGGAATCGGCTTCAGGAATGTAGATATCTGGACTAAACCAACTTTACTTGATAATTAATAACAGAATTCTGACACCCAAAGTGGGCAAAATCAGGTAAAAGTTTTCTTACATGTGGGTGGTTCAAATACATTAAATCAGTCCCTAATAGATTTTATTTTTAATTATTAGCAGAGGGCACAGTCTCAAACATAGGGACTTTGTGGTCACTCTGTATATCATAAATCTCTCATAATAGTCCTTATGTTAGCAAAATTGCATGGGAAAGCACTAGATCAATAACAAAAGTAAGTATGTTGAAGACCTATATTAACACTACATTCTTAGAAGGAATCATTGAAACCATTTTGATTCTCCATTACCATATTTCCAAAAGACCAAGAAGTAGGATTTGTAAAGCCTAAATATTCTATAAATTTATGAGAGTTGCTTTTTTAACAAGCTGAATCTCATCATCTTGGATGGGGGATAATAAGAACTCATGAGGCTGAAACTTCTCATTTTACAAATGAGAAAACAGAGGTTCATAGCAAATAAATGCCTTATCTAAAGTACGTTAGCAGCGGAGATTGGACTTCAACAAGAGACTGGAATCTTTAGTGCTTCTTAGGAGGATTTTACATATTCTTATGGCAAAATATGACCACATATTTAATAAAACCCAGTATGTCTATAATCGTTTTCCTTCATGATCATTATCCCTACCAAATAAATATTATTAAACATGTGCAAAGAGGCCTGGTTTAAATTGGATGTTGTTCTTGAATGGCTATGATTTACTTCTGGTAATAACCAAGATTATAATCAAAAAGGAATAAAAGTACTGCCCAACTTATCTACATACACAAATATATAGGAAACTAGAACTGCGCTACCTTGCATGCACAAGGTCTGTACAGGTACATGTTTATATGTGTATAGCTGTGAAAAATGGGAAACATTTGTGAAAAAAAAAAGATTAACAGGTAATATTGACCTTGTTTCCACATTAGGGTCAAAAAAATGCAAAGAGATTCTTTTGTATATTTTATTTCCCTGGGGAAAGCATGTTAATTAAAAAAAAAAAGTCTTTGAGCAATACAATCTCTCTAGTTTCCAGTGGTGCTTTCTTTTTCTAGTACTATTTTGCCTCAGAATTATTTTTGCCTTGTTGAAAGCAAAAAGGCAAAATTCAGCAAACTTTAACCTAGTGAAAATGGATGTTAATTGCAGTGTTATAATACTAATTTGCACATCCTTACTCAACCATAGGAAACTCATTATGGCCCCATTAAACATTCTGAAAACATTTTTAGACCATTTATAGGTTAAAATGGAAATAAATATCACTATATGTGTAGAATTGTCATTTTAATCAAATTAAATTTTCCAATTAGAGAAAGAAGTCTTATTAAGATTACCCATAATTCATATTCATAGAAGACTTCAGTTTGGGTTGTAGAACTCTGAAAGACCATTTCAAACAAGAAATTTGGATTATTAGAGTGATGTATTGGTCAGCATGTGTTATTTTTAAGCGGTGATTTTTTAAGCACCAAAATACTTCTTATAATAATGTATTAATGATCCATAGTATAAATCTTTTAAGATGCTGGCTGGTTTAGAGTTCAAAGGTTAAAATATGAAAATAATGAGAAAAAAGTTTGAAAACAATGGAATAAATATATTTCCAAATAGCATCATCACTTTAACAGGAACAAAGGGTTGAAATTTTGCTTTTCATAATAAATAAAAATCCTTACACTCTTTTAGTGCTATTGCCTAAATGCTTATCTATGGTGGTTTTATAAGAAGTATATGACTATAATGTCTATAAAATGTAATAAGAGACACCAAATCAAAACATAATGTTGAATCTGGTCAGCTTGAAGAGTTTAATAGTATCATTAATAATAGATTCATAAACTGTGTTCATTTAAATACCAAAGTTGAGTTCTTATGCAGAATAAACAAATATACTCCATGGAATCCAAGACTTTTTAGGATGGCTCATTATTTTCAATCCTGACATTCAACTAATGATGATATATTCCACTTTGTTTATATCACATTGCATTTATATTACATTAGGCACAATCTTTATGACCTGATGTTCAGGGTTGTTGGTTTTTTAAATTTCTTCCAAACTTACACATTTTTCTAAACATTTGAATTCAAAAGGCACAAATCTATGCACTATAATTAACATGCTGCCTGAGGTTTATAAGATTTAGGAAGCAAGAACTTCCAAGATTCCTGAAGCGATCTAACCTCACAAGACAGATGGTCTGCAACCATCTCATCAGCAGGCTCAGAGTTGGGTCTAGGCAGAGGAGGCTGTGACCCCAGATGTGTGATTGGAGGGCATTAAAAAATGTCTTCTGTTCCACCTCTGGTTTATATAGTGTTTGTTATTCTGTTTATAAAAAGATGCATCCATGTGGGTCAGGGTTTAATCTGCCAGAGTCCCCTGTTAAAATTCATCCTGTATACATGGCTGAATATATTTGTTGAATAAATATTTACTAAGTGCCTACTATGTTCTAAGTTCCAGGAGTAATATAGAGAGGCCTGAGCTACAGGACTGCAGAAAT
This sequence comes from Sapajus apella, assembly GCF_009761245.1. Classification (NCBI taxonomy): domain Eukaryota; kingdom Metazoa; phylum Chordata; class Mammalia; order Primates; family Cebidae; genus Sapajus; species Sapajus apella. The sequence continues at coordinate 5,886,355 of NW_022436969.1, read as the reverse complement.
ACTAGGAAGTGAAAAAGAAATTTTCAGGACAGAAAAATCTGGTTCAAATCTTATCACCACCACTGCTTACAAGTTGTAGAGCCACGGATAAGTCAGTCTCAATTTCCTGACTTGTAAGCTAGGGATGTTAGTACTCATATCTATCATGGAGTGTGGATCATGGTTGATTGAAGCATGATTAAACTAAGTGTATGGAGGGGATTTAGGGAAGTGCCTGGCACATATGAAATGTTCAATAATTATGGCTGCTGCTAATATTGTTATGAGCCATAGACACTACACTCAAAGAATTTAAAGTGAAATAGGAAGATAAGGTATCGGCATACATAACTATGATACAAAGTAGGAAGCGCAGTTCAGAGAAAGCAGAGATGGTCTCAAAAGTAGAAGTCCAGGAAAGTTTGAGAAAAGAAGTCACAGTTGAGCTGGATCCTGAAATTTGAGCAAATATTCCTAGAAAAATAGCAAGTACACCTAAATACCCAATCAGATGTCGTGCATTCATTCATTCTCTATTCATTCATAATAAACAAATATTCTTGGAGTTTAAGAGAGCTTCATGAAGAGAAGGGGTGCATTTTTGTTAATGTGAATGGTGATTTCTGTGATTTTTCTGCTTTTAGGGAGGGTGGATCTGGGTGGAGGGCCAATGGCAAAGGCCAACTGTGACTACTGGGTGCCAGTCTAGGGTAAATCACAGGAAAGAGGGGATAAAGGGGAAGGACTTGAGGAGAAAATGTCCCCTAATTACTTAATAGCTTACTTAGGGAGAAATGATTCAACTGGAAAAGGAATGAAATGCATGCATGGACACTGGCTGAGGTCTGTAGATTAGAATACAAGGGATAGGAGATTTTGCATTGAGGGGATTTTTAGTATTCCATTTAGCTCCTGTATTGGCTTATTAGCTATGCACCTTTTTAGATTGTTTTTAATGGCTGCCCTAGGGTTTACAATATGCATCTTTAATATATCCCAGTCTACCTTCAAATAATTATTATACTACTTGACATGTCATTGAAGAACTTTACATAGTATACCTTATACAATATTGTACTTCCATTTCTGTCCTACTGTGCTTTCTGTTATTGTCACCATGAATTTTACTTACACATATTTTATTAACCCCAGAATCTGTTATTATTATTACCCTTGCTTTACACCATCAATTATCCTTTAAAGAGGTTTAAAATGAAGAGAAAACATCCTTTATAGTTACCAACATATTTACCATTCCTGTGCTCTTCATTCTGTCCCCACCGTACCCACCCATCCCAATCTGGAATGATTGTCCTTCTGCCTGAAGAACTTTCTATAACATTTTTTAAAGTGCCAGTCTGCTAGTAATGAAATCTCTCGGTGTCCATCTGAAAAAAAAAACTTTTTATTTTACCTTCATTTTTAAGGATAGTCTTTAGGATATAAAATTCTAATTTGACAGGTTTTTTTTTTTGTTTTGTTTGTTTGTTTTTGTTTTTTAGTTTAGTACTTTAAAGATTCTTCATTGCTTTGGGCTTGCATATATTTAGCCAAAAATCTGTTATAATTTTTTTATTTGTGTTTCTTTGAATGTAATATGTATTTTTCTTCTCTGGCTTCTTTTAAAATTCCTCTTTTTCATTGGTTTTTAGAAGTTTGATTACAAGGTGACTTGGTATATATTGTATGTGTATGTATGTGCTTTTCTTGCTTCGTTTATTGAATATCTTAATCTATACATTTATAGGTTTCCCAATTTTGAAAAAAAAAAGTCATTTTTTCAAATAGCACCCAAACCCATGCTTCTGGAGCCCAGTTGCACAAATATTACACTACTTGATGTTTCCCTACAAACCACTGAGACTCAGTTCATTATTTTTAGGAAGTTCCTTTTGGAATTTCTGTTTTCTTTTTCAATTGTATGTGTTTATCATGTATAACATGATATTTTAAAATACGTGTACACTGTGAAATGGCTAAATCAAGCTAATTCATTTATGTACTATCTCATATACTTATTTGTACTTATACTATCAGCCTTAGTTCGAGTTTTCTCTCCCTGTACCCATTGCCTAGAAATCGTTCTCAGACCAAATATATGGGGGTTATAGAACTTACCTCATTTCTTCCCTTCTCTGGGAGATCACAGTCTTGTGCTGCCTGCTGTGTAATGCCTACAGTTATTTTATATAAATTTTTTTGACAATTTTCTAATTTTTCTGGAGGAGGGTTAAGTCCAGTCCTTCTTCCTCCCTCATGGCCAGAGAAGCACAATACAGGACTGGTGATGCCGAAGAAATAAATTCTGACTCTTCTGTGGTGAAAAACACCAATCAAAAGGCCCAGGAGACACGGTGGTGACACAAGATCACAGTCTACTAGGGCTCCCAGGTTTTAACAAATGACTACCAAGAAGCATTTGCTGATTTTACTGTGTGTATTTGGAGAAATATTTCTAGAGGAAAACTACAGGCCCCTATCCCATTTAAATTTTTGTCTATGACATTTGAAATTTGGCAAAAATATAAATCTAAAAATGTGAGCCACTCCTCTGAGTGGAATCAGAAAATTTTCAGTAGGTGGGACAGGTTGAAATTTAATGAGAATACACATAAAAAATTTTATTTCAGTTCAAAAGTCCAAGGACACAAGTACCAAATAGGAAGATCTACTGTCTTGTCCAATTTACACGAGAAATATCTACCATTTTATTTGGCATAAGCTTAATATAAGCCATGCTAGCACTGATTTTAAAAAAAGAAAGAGAAAAGGGAAGGGGAAAAAATGGAAAGGTAAAATGAAAGACTGAGAAATGCTGGAGAATATGGTCACTGTCTTGGCTCTGCCATTTACTGTTATCTTGGACAAAGCATAGCATTTCCCTGAATCCCTGTCTCTAATTCTGTAAAATAGTTTGCTGCATAAAATGGTCTTTGAATTTTTGAGATGGGGTTTCGCTCTTGGCACCCAGGCTAGAATGAAATGGTGCAATCTCAGCTCACTGCCACCTCTGCCTCCTGGCTTCAAGCAATTCTCCTGCCTCAGCCTCCTGAGTAGCTGGGATTACAGGTACATGCCACCATGTCTGGCTAATTTTTGTATTTTTAGTAGAGACAGGATTTCACTCTCTTGGCCAGGCTGGTCTTGAGCTCCTAATCTCGTGATCCAACCACCTCAGCCTCCCAAAGTGCTGGGATTACAGGCATGAGCCACCATGCCCAGCCAATGCCACTTTTTAACTGTTCCAATACTAAAATATAAAAATGTGTATCTGTGGCAAAATATAGGTAGGTGTCAAAACTAAGTAATGGGTACACTGATTAATTACACAATTGTCTCTACTTTTGTGTATATTTGTATTTTCCATGCTTTTTTAGCATTAACCTTTTTAAGATCTTAGTCTAGTCTACCAGCTGTCTTCCAATTATATTCAGTCATGTTCAGGAGTAATATTCTATCCCTTCTCTTAATTGTGCCTCTGGGTGTGGAAGAGCTCCACTAGTAATATGATTATGATTCCTGGCTGCAACTTTCCCTGAATAAGTGAAGGGACTTATCCGATGAGTGATTTTGAGATAGGGAAATAGATATGCATAGTTCATCCCAATCCCTCCTTCCTTTTGGGAGTCCCCTACTCACAGAAAGCACACACCTGTTCTGCCCGCCACACTGCAAGTTGTAGAGGGGCAGCTCCTATAAGAGGAGGCTAGTTCAGTGCTACCTGTAATCAAGAAGAAAAGTCCTAATTCTGGAATAAAGCATTAGAAAGTCCACTGTTGCTGCAATCCAAGCCTTTACAACTGTCCAGGTTTTATAAAGCCAATAGTTTTATGCAATCATCTGAGTTCTTTGTCTTTCTCAGAGGATTCAGCACTCTGCAAGAAAGAAGGATGCTATGCAATGGTCCCTTAAAGGCCCATCAATTCCTGCCTCATGCCTAGAAAGGCTTTCCATTCTTTCTTTCCTAGTTATCTTTGTTGATCAACGTTCCTGAGAAGTTTTCTCTAAAGTACTCGATCATGTGAGTTACTACTTCCCCCAACTCACACTCCTTCTCTCAGTACTGTTTGTACCTACATTATGTCATTTATAGAATTGTGTTGTCACCATCTGTTTATCTATCTGCCTTGCCAATTAGATGGTGCCGTCCAGAGCAAGGAAATGTTCATACATAGGTATCCAACACTGGCATAATATCTGATCCTCAGCTAGGTATGCTCAAAATATTATATAATATTATATAATTGAATGAATTAATGAATGAAGCACTTAATCTTTTTGATGAGTAGTTTATTTTTAAAATCTTATTTTTGCTGAAAGAATCTAAGAGCTCTAATGCTGATCCAACAATCACGTATGTAAATGAATTTTGATCTATATTGACTTTATTAATTTATAATCTATGAGCTCTAAAAGCAATATATTAATTTATTCAGTTCCTTAATTATTACGCTATGAGAACAGGAATCAGGAATCCTGATGTTCATTTTTGGCTCTATCACTTTGCCTTTAATGAAATCACTTAATCAGGTTGGTGCCTCAGTTCTATATCTATAAAATGATGGCACTAGTTTTCTTGGTAAGTGTTCTCATATCCCTTATTAACTAACACTTTCCATACGAACCTGCATTTTTAGTACTACATATTTAGTTATAATTTCAGACCACAGATGAACATTGGAAGCTTATTGAAAAGCCATTGCATTTAATGCTGAGGTATGTTTTTTAACTTTTCATTGGTATAAAAGTATTCTTTAATATTGAAAGAATCAGAGTCCATAAAACTACTTCCATTCAATGGAAAGGTCATCATTTCCATTCTTTGGCTACATTAAAAATAAAGACAAAATTTGGATATTATTAAATTTAGTGATACTTGAGGGGGAAATACTCATATTAAAATGTAATAAAGTACCTGTTAAACAGCAATTTAATAAGAATGAAAGTCTGGTTCAGTATCAGAATGAAATTGAGTAGCTTCTTCATTTCTAGTAACTGGAGAATTTCCCAGTGGCACCTGCCTGCAGTTTTTGCAGGGAAAGAATGAAGTTGAAGGGAAAGAGACGTTACTGACGTGGTTAATACATCTGTAACCAAGACCACCAATAACCTACCCAATATTCATTTTTCCCTTCTTTCACTAAATACAAAATTCCAATTTTATTCTGAGAGGCAAGATTTTTGAGTTTAAAAAATACATTTCTAGCCTCTCTTGCAGCTAGATGTGGCCCTGACATTAAGTTTTGGCCAAAAAGATGATAGTGAGAGTTGTTGGATATGCTTTCCGGTGAGAAACCTTGAAAGGGTGCCCAATAGCTGTAGCACCCCTGCTGCCCTTGGCCTTTTCTCTTTTCTCTCATCTGGAATGTGGACATGATGGCTGAATTTTCAACAATTATTTTGAGACTTTAAGGATGGAAGCCAGGGCTAAGGATGGCATGTAGTAAATTACAAAGAGCCAGGGTTCCAGGTAACTTAATACAGTTACCAAATCAGTTCCCTGGCATTCTTCAGGACTAATACTTCCTTTCTGTGAAAGAAAATAAATCCTTCATCTCTTTAAGCCATTGTGGTAGGGTTGCTAATGCTGACTGCCAAGTGTAATTTCCAGGTGGTACAACACAACTTACCTTAAAAGAAAGACAATCCCAGGTCCACCTTACTTCAGAAATCTTGTGGGGCAGAAAAAAACATTGTCAGATGTTTTACTGTCTTCCATTGCCAAGTTAAATTTTAAAATCTCAGATTGAGAAATGATCAGCTACCCTTAGAAACTCTGCATGGGGTCACAGCCCCACAGGAAGTTTCCCAGCCTTCCTAGCAGCAGTTATCCAAACCAAACAGCTCTCTGCCAAGCAGTAAAACACAGATTCCACTTAGCTCTAAGCACCTGTGACTTCAAGTACATATGGCCTCATGAGGGAGATAAGATTGGTTCCTGTGAATATTGCTACTTTTTTTTTTATTATTCCAAGTATCTGCTCATAGGTCTGTTTCTCCCTGTAGACTGTGAGTTTTTTGAGGGCTGAGATGGTCATATTAGTCATTGTGTCCTAAAGTAAATGGCACTCCAGAGATAGATGTTGAGTGAATAAATGAATGAATTCTTAGGCTCTAAAGTGCTTATGAACAACTGATAGAACTAAGAGCCATCGGCTGACTTCAAGAATGCTCAGCTAGTTCATTTTTCCCTCTGCTGAAAAAAAGAGTTGGGTAAACTGAAGATAGGAAGGGAGAGTAGTCTCTTTTCTTCCACACTCAGGGAAGAGATATTCCACCTGGAAAAGATGATACTGATTGCACTACCTGTTGTTCGTTTTAACGTTCCTGGATGACAGGAAGCTCTGCCACCCCTTGTGATGTAGGAAAGCAATCCACAGTCACATCCAAAAGCTGTGAGAAGGGGCTGGCAGGATGAGCAGGTAGTCATGGAGCAGAGGAAAGCATTTCCATCAGAGGGGAAAACGGCAGCATGATTGAGTGTGAGGCACGTGAGGAATCTTTACTACTTCAGTGAGACCTGTTATACGTATGCCATGTCTTGTGTCCAAGCACGAAATTCTGCTCAGATTAACAGAAGCAATTTTAAAGCCAATTTCCAAAGTGATTTTGGTCTTGAAACATTTTAGTCTAAGAAAATCTTAAAGTCCAATGTGTAAGGCAACGCAAGTGGCGCTTCCCTGGTTGAAGAGGCGGGCAAGAGATGCAATGACTTCCTGTTCCCCATCCCTCCATCTATGCTATCCCCACATTGCCGTTGGGGAGAAAGCACAGTTTGAAAACTACTCAGTACTACCTCCTTGCTATGCCTGTAAATGAACCCATAGGTTAAGGAAAGATTCATTCCTTTACTCATTTCCCAGTAGCAGAAATAGCAGATTCACCCAAAAGGGGAAGATTCAAACCAACCAGAGCCTAATTTCAAAGTGCCTCCTCTCTCCCTGCTACCTATTTTACCTCCTTGCAGTTCCTCAAAATGAAGCAAGCTATTAAACTATTCTTTCAACATTTGCCTAAATCCATTGCCTTTATTAGACACTATACTTTCATTTAAAAGAGGTGATTTGTTAAATGGATTATGCAAAAGGCTTCAGCATTACTGACTAACATCCTTCTGTACATATGTCTTTGTTAACTTCCCAGAACTGCCTTTGGCCATCTAAAAGACCAGGAAAGATAGTCCAATTAGCCACCTTAGTCCATTCTCCTTGATCAAACCACCTTTTTGCTATTTCACATTCTTTCAGATTCTCAGATTTAGTGCCATCCTATCTGGACGCCAGATGTTTTATTTGAAAACAGTTACTAGAATATAAATGGAATGAAAACTAATCAGGTTGTTATAAATTCAAATAACGTAGAGCATTTCTTTGAGAAAATCTTTGGTGACTGAGCAAGCAAAGAAGTATTCTTATCAAATGAAACTTGGGCATCACACGAGAGAGCACTGGGTAATCTTTCCACATAGCTTTGGGCACTCCATCAATATTAACCAGCAGCAATAAAACCACCATGGCCATGACCTGCAATGCCCCTGATTCTCTTGGCTTCTCATGAAATGTCTAACCTGTCGAACGGTATGATGTTTGTAAGGGCAAAACCTGTAAGCTGATAGTCTAATTTGGCACTTAGTAGGAGAGAGAAGCTTGGTTCTTGTCAAGTAAGTCTAAAAGTTCAAGTATGTATTTCTAGATGCTGATAATAAATGTAGTCACTTCTATGGTCAGCTACTTGGTGGGAATAACTTGGGCTCATGACACTGTTTGTGAAGTCAAGCCTGACCATCAGCATAGAACATTGTGGATACTTTGTTTACTTGTTACATTAGTTTGCTCAGACTCTCATAACAAAGTACCACAGGCTGGGTGACTGATACAACACAAATTTATTTGCTTGAAGTTCTGGAGGCCAGAAGTCTGAGACTGAGATGTTAGCAGGGTTGGTTTCTTGTAAGATCTCTCTCTTAGTTTGCATACGGCCATTGTGTCTTGGCTCTTCACTTGGTCTTTCATCTGTGTGTGTCTGTCCTGATCTCCCTTGCTTATAAAGACATCAGTTATATTGCCTTACGGTCCCTTCTAATGATCTGATTTTCACTTAATTACCTCTTTAAAGGACCTACATCCACGTGTATAACATCCTGAGGTACTGTGGTTAAGACTTCAACATATACATTTGGAGGAGATACAGTTTGATACATAACACTTATAATAACTAAAGGGAACATCATGTGCATTTATTACCAGTTCCTTATTTTATAGTTGGGGAAATTGGACACAAAGAAAGGAAGTGCTATGCCCAAAAATAGATTTAAAGCAGGGATAGAATGAGAGATGGGCAGAACTTGGACCAGAACAAAAGTCTCTCAGTCTTTGAGTCCACTGCTTTCTCTGAAAATTTAGAGGGGGAAAAATGATTCCATGCAAAGCTGTTTTATGTCCAATGAAGTTACAGTGTAAAAAGCATTAGAGTAGTTGCTTAATCATGTTTTCTATGGATGGGCACAGTGAAGTTCACTTCCTCAGTCTCAGATGTAATTGCACTGACTTCTGGTTTGAGACTGTTAAGCAAAACTAAGTGACTTCATTGATCTATCAAGAAATCAATTCCAGGTGCATTCAAGACTGGGAATGGGAAGAAAATATTCAAATCTCTACTTATCTTCTTCATCCTAAAGCAAGAAACCAATTGCTTTGGAGGCACTCATTGTATAGACTGAGTGCCTCAGGTGGTCAGGGGTAATGTGGCTCTGAGGTGAGAATGGATGTTTCCCAAGAGGCACTTTGAAGTGTTGCTATAAATTAGAGCACATAGCATGTGACTGGTTAAATGAATTTATGGTTTCTGTCATCTAGAATAAACTCAGTTGCCCTTCACAAAATGGCCACATCTACAACCATCCGACCTTTGACAAACCTGACAAAAACAAGCAATTGGGAAAAGATTCCCTGTTTAATAAATGGTTTGGGGGAAACTGGCTAGCCATGTGCAGAGAGCAGAAACTGGACCCCTTCCTGAAACCTTACACTAAAATTAACTCCAGATGGATTAAAGACTTAAACACAAGACCTAACACCATAAAAACCCTAGAAGAAAATCTAGGCAAAACCATTCAGGACATAGGCATAGGCAAGGACTTCATGACCAAAAACACCAAAAGCATTGGCAACAAAAGCCAAAATAGACAAATGGGACCTAATCAAACTCCACAGCTTCTGCACAGCAAAAGAAACCATCATTAGAGTGAATCGGCAACCAACAGAATGGGAAAAAATTTTTGCAATCTACCCATCTGACAAAGGGCTGACATCCAGAATCTACAAAGAACTAAAACAGATTTACAAGAAAAAAACAAAGAAGCCCATTCAAAAGTAGACAAAGGATATGAACAGACACTTTACAAAAGACGACATACATGAGGCCAACAAACATGAAAAAATGCTCATCATCACTGGTCATTAGAGAAATGCAAATCAAAACTACATTGAGATACCATCTCATGCCAGTTAGAATGGTGATCATTAAAAAATCGGGAGACAACAGATGCTGCAGAGGATATGGAGAAATAGGAACACTTTTACACTGTTGGTGAGAGTGTAAATTAGTTCAACCATTGTGGAAGACAGTGTGGCGATTCCTCAAGGACCTAGAAATAGAAATTCCATTTGACTCAGCAATCCCATTACTGGGTATATACCCAAAGGATTATAAATCGTTCTACTATAAGGACACGTGCACACGAATGTTCATTGCAGCACAGTTTACAATAGCAAAGACCTGGAACCAACCCAAATGCCCATCGATGATAGACTAGACAGGGAAAATGTGACACATATACACCATCGAATACTATGCAGCCATAAAAAACGATGAGTTCGTGTCCTTTGTAGGGACACGGACGAACCTGGAAACCACCATTCTCAGCAAACTGACACAAGAGCAGAAAATCGAACACTGCATGTTATCACTCATAGGTGGGTGTTGAACAATGAGAACACATGGACACAGGGAGGGGAGCATCACACACTGGGGTCTGTTGGGGGGAAATAGGGGAGGGACAGCGGGGGGTGGGGAGTTGGAGAGAGATATCATGGGGAGAAAGGCCAGATATAGGTAATGGGGAGGAAGGCAGCAAATCACACTGCCATGTGTGTACCTATGCAACAACCTTGCATGTTCTTCACATGTACCCCAAAACCTAAAATGCATTTAAAAATAAATAAATAAATAAATAAATAAATAAAGGGAGGAAAATCCCCGAGAATTTTACATAATTGACAGAAAAAACAACTTATTTTTTTAATTCTGATTTTTTGTAGGCACATAGTAGGTGTGTATCTACATCTCACCCTTTATACATTTACATTGTTGTCGTGTGTTCATTATGTACGTCGGACGCTGTAAGGTACCAAACATATTTTACAATGTTCCTGAATATATGTGTAAGTAAACATACATGTATTGTAAATTCTTGCTCAGACTATTCTTTTGTTGACGTATGATCAAAAAGGTATGGCAGCCACTGACCAGAGTATTTAAAAAAGTGAAAAGATTGGTGCCTTTTGACAAGAAACTTCCCTTTCTTCTAGAGCTTTCTGGTACATAGTAGCAGATTCACATTTGGGAAGAGGGATTGTTTTTATTTTGTTTAACTTTTTATTGAAGTTTAAGATACATACAAAAGTTGCACAAATTATAATCCTCAAGGTGAATGCATTCCCATATCCAACACCCACATAAACAAATAGAAGAATTCCAGAATGCCAGGAGCCCCTCTCATGGCCCTTGCCAATCAATCACTAGCCTGGCCAAGGATGGGAACTATTCTGCTCTTACCCCGCAGCTTTGGAATGCCTATTTCTGACCTTTGTATAAATGAAATGTGCTATGTGTCTTTTTCTTATTGATTTGTAAGAGTTCTTTAAATATTCTGAATATACCAGCTAAGATCTTTGATTCAATGTTGAGAAGAAACAGCTATGGTAGGCTTCCCTGTTTCATTCTCAGTCTCAGGGTAAATCTTTCACTATTTCACCATGGTGTTTTCTAAAGTGTATTTGTTTTTTCAAGATCATCTTTTTCAGTTTAAGGAAATTCCTTTCTATTATCATTTTGTAAATAATTTTATGATAAATCAGTGTTGTGATAAATCACTTTTCCTGTATCTATTAATAAAGTGAATTACATTTGTTGATTTTTTTATTGATTTTAAAAGGCTTTGGATTCCTAAAATCAATTTGTGATATGCTATCATATTGTCATGTTGCTGGGATTAATTAGCTAATGTTTTGTTTAGGGTTTTTATTTCTAAGCTGATGCAAGACAGAGAATTATAATTTTATTTCTTTTAATAATCTTATCATTTAAGGATTAAGATTATATTGCCTCAAAAATTTGGGGGTATTTTTTCTTTTCATATTCTCTGGAAGTATTTGTGTGTCTTTTTCTTATTGATTTGTAAGAGTTCTTTATATATTTTGGATGCAAGCGCTTTGCATTGAAAATATGTATATATTCATATGCATTGAAAAATGTTATCTTCCATTCTATAACCCAGCTTGCCTTTTTACTCCCTTAATTATGTATTTTAATAAATAGAAGTTTTATGCTATTTCTTTCTTTCATGTTTATAAAAATTTACTTGCCACACTATCTCAGTTTTTTTGTGCTAAGGCTTTTAGAAACAGAATCAATTTCTTTAACTAAAATAGAGATTCTCAAATGTTTTCATTTTTTCTATCAATTTTAGTATACTGTGTTTTTTGAAGAAATGGTTTCTTTTTTCGACACTTTTTAATGTATTGGCATAAATATCTTCTTATTTTCTTCTTAATGTCAATTGACTCTGTAATCCTATGTCATTTTTGATGTTGGTAATTTGTGTTTTTCTCTGTGTCTTCCTTGGTTGGTCTCTCTGTTTATCAAGGAACCAGCTTTGGTTTTGTCAATGTATTATACATTTGTTTTCTATTTCATGGATCTTTGTTCTTGTTTTTATTGTTTTCTTCCGCCTACTCTTTTCAGTTTGACTTGTTGCTATTTCCTAGCTTCTTGAAAAAGAAGCTTAGATCATTGATTTTCAGCTTTTATTATTTCTAATGTATGCACTAAAGTCTATAAATTTTCCTCTGAGCACTGTATTGGCTGCATTCCACAAATTTTGATATATAATTATTATTGAGTTGAAATATTCTAATTTCAATTATAATTTCTTTTTTACCCATTGGTTATTTAGGAAAATATTATTTAACTTCCAAGCAGTTGAGCATTTTCTAATTACCTGTTAATAATTCATTTCTATCCTCATTTATACTGTAGACAGATAACATAATCTGAATCATTTCAACTTTTTGACATTTATTGGGGCTTACTTTATGAACCAACACATCATTAATTAGCATAAAAGTTTACTGTGCACTTGATAATATATATTTGGATGCTGTTTGGTGCAATGTTCTGTATATGACAATTAAGTCAAGTTGTAAAGATTTTCTAAATTCTTTTTTTTTTTTTTTTTCTTTTTTTTTGAGACGGACTTTCACTCTTGTTACCCAGGCTGGAGTGCAATGGCACGATCTCGGCTCACCGCAACCTCCGTCTCCTGGGTTGAGGCAATTCTCCTGCCTCAGCCTCCTGAGTAGCTGGGATTACAGGCATGCGCCACCATGCCCAGCTAATTTTTTGTATTTTTAGTAGAGACGGGGTTTCACCATGTTGACCAGGATGGTCTCGATCTCTTGACCCACCTCGGCCTCCCAAAGTGCTGGGATTACAGGCTTGAGCCACCGTGCCCGGCCCCAGATTTTCTAAATTCTTAATGATATTGACAGATTTGTATTACTCTTTTTAGTTCTATCAGTGTTTGCTTTATTTTTAAACTATATTATTTGGCACATGCATTTTTAAGATTGTAATATTCTCTCTTACTCTCTGGTAATAATACTTGCCTTAAATATGACTTTTCTAATACTAGTATACTATACTATTTTTTAATTTGTGTTTTGTGTGTGTGTGTGTTTCCTTTCTTTCACTTTAAACAACTTTGTGTCCTGATAGTTAAGGTATAGCCTTTGCCATAAGCATTCATTTTGATTTTTGCTTTTCAATCTTACCATCTTAGTCTTTTACTGGTAGTGTTTAGTTCATTTACATTTAATTTAATTTAATGTATACTTGGGTTTATACACACCATCTAACAATTTGTTTTCTATTTCACCCATCTGATTTTTTTTTTCTCTTTTGGAACCTAGTTATATGTATGTTAGATATTTTTTGCTGTGCCTAATATATCTATTTCACTCATCCACATTTTCATTTTTTCCTATATATGCTTTGTTTTATGTATTTATTTTGAAACAGGGTCTCACTCTGTTGCCCAGACTGGAGTGCATGGTGCAAACATGGCTCACTTGCAGCCTCAATCTCCCAGGCTCAAGCAGTCCACCTGCTTCAAACTCCTGTGTATCTGGAACCACACGTAGGCATCACCAGGCTTAGCTAATTTTTTAAATTATTTGTAGATACAAGGTGTCACTATGTTTCCCAGGCTGGCCTTCAACTCCTGGGTTCAAGTGATCCACCTGCCTCAGCCTCCCAAAGTGCAAGGATTATAGGCATGAGCTACCATGCCCAGCCCAGATATGTTTTATTTTTAGATATTTTCTATTAATCTGTCTTCTAATTCTTTAATCCTGTCTTGTTATGTGTCTAATCTATGTTAACTCTATCCATTGGACACTTAATTTCACATATTGTAATTTTTATTTCTGAAATGTTTATTTTCTTTTGTCTAGGTTTCTGTTCTCTGGTAAAACTTTCAGTTAAACCATATTTCTTTCTTTTTTACTATTTTTCTGAGCAAAATAACTACAGTTGTTTGGAATCCCATATCTCTTAACAACAAAACTACATCACCTACAAGTGTGTTTCTACTATCTGATGTTTCTCTTGAAGTTTGGTTATATAATCATATTTCTTGGCATAACTAATGATGTTTGTTTGAACAACAGACATTATGACTTTAGATGATGTTATGTTTCACCAAAGAAAGTTCACACTTTCCTCTGCTAGGTATATTAGAATCAGGAAGAAGGCAGTCCCTTTTATCTAGTTGAGACTAAGCTGTTAATATGTTAATAAATATTAACATATTTATTTTTGTTTATGATATTATTTATGTTATTTATAAATTATTATTATATTAATAAGAAATTTTTTATGTATTTTAACACCCCACTGTCGATATTGGACAGGTCAATGAGACAGAAAATTAACAAAGATATTCAGGAGTTGAATTCAGTGTGGGATCAAATGGATCCAATAGACATCTACAGAACTCTCCACCCCAAATCAACAGAATGTAGATTCTTCTAAGTGCCACATGGCACTCATTCTAAAATTGACCACATAATTGGAAATAAAACACTCCTCAGCAAATTTGAAAGAACTGAAATTATAACAATCTCTCAGACCACAGTGCAATCAAATTAGAACTCAGGATTAAAAAACTCACTTAATCCACACAACTACATGGAAATTGAACAACCTGCTTCTAAATGACTCCTGGGTAAATAATGAAATTAAGGCAGAAATCAAAAAGTTCTTTGCAACGGATGAGATCAAAGAGAAAATGTACCAGAATCTCTGAGTCACAGTTAAGCAGTATTAAGAGGGAAATTTGTAGCACTAAATGCCCACATCAGAAAGCTAAAAAGATCTCAAATCAACACCCTAACATCATAATTAAAAGAACTAGAGACGCAAGAGCAAACAAATATAAAAACTAGTAAAAGGCAAGAAATAACCAAGATCAGAGCACAACTGAAGGAGACAGAGACAAGAAAACCCCTAAAAAAAAAATCAATGAATCCAGGAGCTGGTTTTTTGAATAATTTAACAAAATAGATAGACTGCTAGCTAGACCAATAAAGAATAAAATAGAGAAAAATCAAATAGACACAACAAAAAAAAAGTTATAAAGATGATATCACCACTGACCTCACAGAAATACAAACTACTATCAGAGAATGCTATAAACACCTTTATGCAAACAAACTAGGACATCTAGAAGAAAAGGATAAATTCCTGGACACATACACACTCCCAAGACTAAACCAGGAAGAAGTCAAATCTCTGAATAGACCAATAACAAGTTCTGAAACTGAGGCAGTAATTAATAGCTTACCAACCAATAGAAGCCCAGGAAAGACAGATTCACAGCCAAATTCTACCAGAGGTATGAAGAAAAGTTGGTACCATTCCTTATGATACTATTCCAAACAACGGAAAAGGAGGAACTCCTCCCTAACTCATTTTATGAGACCAGCATCATCCTGATTCCAAAACCTGGCAAAGACACAACAAAAAAAGAAAATCTCAGGCCAATACCCCTAATGGACATTGATGTGAAAATCCTCAATAAAATGCTGGCAAACCGAATCCAGCGGCACATCAAAAAGCTTATCTGCCACGATCAAGTTGGCTTCATCCCACGATGCAAGGCTGGTTCAATGTATGCAAATCAATAAACGTAATCCATCACATCACTGGAACCAATAACAAAAACCACATGATTATCTCAATAGACACAGAAAAGGCCTTAGATAAAATTTAACATCCTTTAGGTTAAAAACTCTCAATAAACAAGGTATTGATGGAACATATCTCAAAATAATAAGAGCTTTTTATGACAAACCTTATCATCCTGAATGGGCAAAAGCTGGAAGCATTCCCTTTGAAAACCGGCACAAGACAAGGATGCCCTCTCTCACCACTCCTATTCAACATAGGATTGGAAGTTCTGGCCAGGGCAATCAGGCAAGGAAAAGAAATAACGTGTATTCAAATAGGAAGAGAGGAAGTCAAATTGTCTCTGTTTGCAGACGATATGATTCTAAACTTAGAAAATCTTATCGTCTCAGCCCAAAAGCTCCTTAAGCTGATGAGCAACTTCAGCAAACTCTCAGGATACAAAATCAATGTGCAAAATTACAAGCATTCCTATATGCCAATAATAGACAAGCAGAGAGCAAAATCATGAATGAACTTTCATTCACAATTGCTACAAAGAGAATAAAATACCTAGAAATACAGTTAACAAGGGATATGAAGAATCTCTTCAAGGAGAACTACAAACCACTGCTTAAGGAAATAAGAGAGGACACAAACAAATGGAAAAACATTCCATCCTCAAGGATAGGAAGAACCAGTATCATCAAAGTGGCCATACTGCCCAAAGTAATTTATGTATTCAGTTCTACTCCAATCAAACTACCACTGACATTCTTCTTCACAGAATTAGAAAAAACTACTTCAAATTTCATATGGAACCAACAAAGAGCCCATATAGCCAAGACAATTCTAAGTAAAAAGAACAAAATCAATGTGCAAAATTATAAGCATTCCTATACACCAACAATAGACAGGCATCATGCTACCTGACCAAATTATACTGCAAGACTGCAGTAACCAAAACAGCATGGGACTGGCACAAAAACAGTCATATAGATCAATGGAACAGAATAGAGACCTAATAGAGAAATAACATCACACATCTACAACCATCTGATCTTTGACAAACTTGACAAAAGCAATGGGAAAAGGATTCCCTGTTTTATAAATGGTGCTGGGAAAACTGGCTAGCCATATGCAGAAAACTGAAACTGGACCCCTTCCTTATACCTTACATAAAAATTAATTCAAGATGAATTAAAGGCTTAAATGTAAAGCCCAAAGCCATAAAAATCCTGGAAGAAAACCTAGGCAATACGATTCAGGACACAGGCATGGGCCAAGACTTCATGATGAAAACACCAAAAGCAATTGCAACGAAAGCAAAAAATTGACAAGTGGGATCTAATTTAAACTAAAGAGCTTCTGCACAGCAAAAGAAACTATCATCAGAGTGAAAAGGCAACCTACAGAATAGGAGAAAATTTTCACAATCTACCCACCTGATGAAGGGCTAATATCCAGAATCTATAATTAACTTTAACGAATTTACAAGAAAAAAAAAATCAACCATATCAGAAAACGGGCAAAGGATGTGGACAAACAATTCTCAAAAGAAGACTTTATGTGGCCAAGAAACATGAAAAAAGCTCAACACCACTGGTCATTAGAGAAATGCAATCAAAATCACAATGAGATACCTTCTCATGGCAATCAGAATGACAATTATTAAAAAGTCAAGAAACAATAGATGCTGTTGAGGCTCTGGAGATACAGGAATACTTTTACACTGTTGGTGGGAGTGTAAATTAGTTCAACCATTGTGGAAGACAGTGTGATGATTCCTCAAGGATCTAGAACCAGAAATACCATTTGACCCAGCAATCCCATTATTGCGTATATACCCAAAGGATTATAAATCATTCTACTATAAAGACACATGCACATGTATGTTTATTGCAGCACTATTTACAATAGAAAAAACATGGAACCAACCCAAATGCCCATCAATGATAGACTGGACAGGGAAAATATGGTACCTATACACCATGGAATACTATGCAGCCACAGAAGGGAATGTGATCATGTCCTCTGCAGGGACATGGATGAAGTGGGAAGCCATCATCCTCAGCAAACTAACACAGGAACAGAAACCAAACACTGCATGTTCTCACTTATAAGTGGGAGTTGAACAGGGTGAACACATGGACACAGGGAAAGGAACTACATACACCAGGGCCAGTCAGGGCATGGGGGCAGAGGGAAGGGAGAGCATTGGGACAAACAGCTAATGCATGTGGGGTTAAAAACGTAGATGATGGATTGATAGGTGCAGCAAACCATCATGGCACATGTATACCTATGCAACAAACCTACACATTCTGCACTTTTATCCCAGAATTTAAAGTAAAATAATTTTTTAAAAAATCCATCTAAAAGGTTTTTCTTTTACTTCTTTGATTGTTTTATGGAGGAAAATTACATTAGGGCCAATATTTATGTTTAAAATCTTGTTTATTTAAAGGCCGAGGGCAACGCAGAATAACAATTAAATGGTCCTTTCGTAATTTGAAATTTAGCCAGTCATAGGGTAATTATGAAAAGCAACTAGTTAAATGAACATAAAGCAAGTTGGCAAGAAATCTGCAGAACATGGTGACTTGTGTAGTGTTCTCTTCTCACTGTCCAGTAGAAACCCTCTGTTGTACTAGCCAAATGTCAAATGGAGTGATTGAGAACACCATGGCTACTTAAATATACTACACATATCATTTGCCAATTTTTCTACAAGAGTAAGATATTTACAAAAACTACTTTTTAATAATGTATTAATACTGACCTGAATTTTATCAGGATATGAAAATTACAGGGTAAAATATATATTCATATGAGCATATGTCTCACTGAAGATATTATTTTGAACCTATTATTTATCATATTTTGAATAGAATAAAACTTTAAAGTTTAAAGATGTCCAATGTATCTTGGAAATAGGTACCAAAATTTTCCTATTAACATAAATACTAATAACTTATAAATAACATAATAATAAATAAATCTTATTTGTTTACAATGACAACATATTAATAATGTTAATATAATAATGAATAAATATTGTTAAGTGCTTAACAATCTTTTGTAAGAGTCAGTGCTTCCTACTTTATGCCTCATCTCATTGAATAATCTCATCAGCTGTATGAGTAGGTGTTCTGGACCTAATTTTACAGATGAAGACACTGAGCTTGGGCTTATGCCCAGGTCTGTTTGATTCCAAAGCTAGTACTCTTAACCACAACAATATGTTGTTTATGAGGTTAAATGCAAGCTGATGTCTTTATTTCCAATTTGATAGATACCTATTTCTTGCTCCATTTCAAGCTGCATTCGATGAGGTGCAAATGAAATGTATCAATTCTACTGCTTAAAGGTTCAAATGAATGTTGACTGAGGAGAAAAGGCTGCAACTAAAATGAATTTCTGGCATTATCTGAATATTGCAATTTTTTGTGTCATCCGTCCAACAGGAATTTATAAAGCTGATCTTATAAATTCTTCCCATCCCTGCCCTTTCTCTGCAAAGTTTCTGTCCCTGCTTTCCTGCTGCTTCTTCAGTGTTTTATGGACTACCCTGATCCTTTACTGTCCACCAACCTAGATTCTAATGAAAGGAACTGTGTTAATCCAATCCGCTATCAATCCTAGGTACATTGGGCTGCATTTGGTGATTGATTACTTTTTTTTGTTTTCAAGACAGCGTCTCACTCTGTCGCTCAGGCTGGAGTGCAGTCGTGTGACTTCGGATCACTGCAGCCTCCACATCCTGGGCTCAAGTGATCCTCCCACTTCAGCCTCCCGAGTAGCTGGAACTACAAGCACAGGCCACTACACTTGGCTACATTTTTTTTTTTTTTTGTATTTTTTGTAGAGACAGGGTTTCGCTATGTTACCCAAGCTTGTCTTGAACTCCTGAGCTCAAGTGATCCGCCTGCTCTGGCCTTCCAAAGTGCTGGGATTACAGGCGAAAGCCCCGCACCCACCCAGTGGTTATTTTTTGAACAAAATCGTAACTTATTGTAGAATGAGCTTGACCCCTCCTAGCTTCCTTTTTCCCTTCACCTATGCCTTTAACAGCAACCATCATTGCTGTTTTAGTTGTTGTTATTGTTGTTCGTGTGTCTTAAATAAGGCTTTCATTTTTCACCATTTAACCAGCTCTGTCTACCTTACTGATATTTCCCCACCATATGCCTCTTTCTTGTTCATCTTAACAGAGATGTCAAAGACTCAAATCTCATCATAAATTAATTCTACTTCCTCTGGGACACTCAAAAGTTTTAGGTCTCTATAAAAGCATCTACTATAAATCTACTTTTTTTCTATTCTGCAGTTTTTCTATCATTTTTTAATCAAAACAATAAGAATAAAGGTACATCTTAAGTAATAATCCCCATGCCCATGTTATTTGCATGATATTCCATCTTAATTTTTCTGATCTTATTATCAGTTCATTATTCAAAGTAACTTTTTTTCTCTTTCCTCAGGTTGAATGACTTGTAGTTAAAAGTATTTTTAATGGTTTTAGAAACTTCCTTAGATAAATTCTATAAATTATAGTCCAATGTTTCGAAGTAACACTTAGGAATAAAACTCTTCTGAACATTGGCAGATAGGGCTCTAGGAAATAGGGATCAGTGTAGCCAGGCAACGATTTCAGAATCATCACATGGTCACGCAGTAAGGTGAATATGAAAAATGCAGGCTGAGGTTCTACAGAACCTCTCTGGAGGGGATGTCTTAATATTAGCATTACAAAAAATGTCTCCAGCTCCCCAATCTTAAATACATAATTTGTGAATAATATTATGGGTTTGCAGCAGCAGTGAAGTATGATATATTGTTAATGCTTTTTGCAAATGTTAGAGTGGATATCTGTGAAGGCTCTATTGTCTCTGATGGCTTTCATATGGCACAGTCCCTGCTAAACTAGAGATTTTACTGTTCTGCAGATCACTAGAACTTTTATTACATCTAAATAATAATAGCCAATTTTAGGACCAATTCATAGCAATCGAGTTTGCAATTTTAGGATTTTCTCTATGAATCTGGCTTGTACTCCCTGGAATCTAAGCTTTCATTCTAGGGGAAAAAAAGATAAGTTAACTTTTTGTAGCTCTCTTGGATAGACAGACAGTCCTAACAAGATTTAAATACTGTGCTAGAAAGCCAAGCATATCAGGTTCCAATTAACATTCTCAATCCACACTCATCTCAATTTTTCTCAGGTTGAAGGAGATTGGGCTATACTGAAGGGTTGTACTTATAAAGTGATTATGAAATTTTCTCCTGTCATTCAGTTTGGTATGATATCTCTGGGCAATTTCAGATGTTGCTGCTGTAGCAACAGCCTACTTAGTGCTTGTCACATACGTGATCATTCAGAAATTGTGAGGGAGGAGTCGTGATTTATAATGTGCTACAAATTGCTCTCAGCACTAGACTACAAATTCAAATATGATAGTTGATACCAATCTGCAATGTATTTTGGAGTAATCCCAATTGCTTATGAAAATCCCTTGATGGTTTGGGGATATATTTTGTCTACCAAACAGTCACTCTGACTGCATTGAGAATTCAGACACAATTTTTAAAATGCAGAAGGGATTTCAGGGCAAATTAGATTTTTCAAACCCCAAGTGTTCCAAATAGAGGCATCTTTGCTTTCAGCACCAAGACCCTGCAAGACTCTGCAGATAGGGGGTCTCTGAGAAAAAACTTCATTCCTGGTAAATATGACTGGGGTGGTCAACTGAGCACAACTTTAAATCATCTATGCATGTTAGGTATTTTCCTACGTGAAGAGAAAATGGCACATTTCTCCTCATTTCCTTTCACATCTTTATTGTACAAGAGCAGCTAGTATATGCTCTTTCTTTCTCTCTCTCTCTCTCTCTCTCACACACACACACACACACACACACACACACACACACACACACAAGTAAATCCATTGGCAACTATTTGTACAATAGCCTAAAAAGTGCTAGCGTGGAAACCAGTGTGCAATGTGGCCACTAAATCAATAGAGTTATAACCTAGTTTGATTACTTGATTAGAATCCAACACATCTATAATGCATTACTTGCTTAGAATTTGATAATAAAATCATCATAAACTAACGTCAAGTTCAAGTGCCTGTATCTAACTTGAGGGGAAAGAAGCAGACAGGGGAAAGAACTAGACTAATCAGTACACTGCAACCAGCAGGGAAAGGAGGCATTCTCAATGGGCTTGCCCTGAGCTCCTGTCAGCTGAACACAGTAGCCAGCAAGAAGGCATGGACAGTTGGAAAAAAAGGGAGGCAGGTTGTTTTTGTGGCAATGAACATGATCATTGCCCATTGAAAGACCTAGGAAAACTGCTTAACACCAGTCCCGAGATCAAGGATAGGCTAGGACAGGGTGATGTGTTCTTAATATGTTCACAGATAGGGAGGAGGCCCATAGACATGTCTTATGTCCGAAGTTAAAGCCTTATATTTGTTTGTTAGGGCTTCCACAAGGTACCATAGACTTTGAACCCCAAAGACTGGGTACCTCAAAAAAATTAAATTTATTTTCTCACAATTCTAGAGGCTGGAAGTGCCAGATCAAGGTGTCAGCAGTGCTGGTTTCTTCTGAGGCTTCTTTCTTTGGCCTGCTGGTGGCCACCTTCTTCTCCATGTCTTCCCATGAGCTTCCCTTTGTGTGTGGCTATTTAGTAATCTCCTCTTCTTATATGAACATCAGTATATTGAATTAGGGCAATCCTAATGACCTCATTCTAACTTACTGACCTCTTGAGAAAGAACCTACCTCCAAATACAGTTACAATCTGAGGTACCGGGAGTTAGAACTTCAAGATATAAATCTGGGAGAGGACATAATTCAGTCCATAACAAGCCTAGACGTTGACATTACTTATGTTTCATCTCTACTAAGTTTTCTCTTTCCTTATGCTTTTGCCACGTTAGCCAAATGCCTTTTGACACACTGGGTCCTCCCTGCTTGATATAGTAAGAACATGTTAAAGAAGCCAATCAATGATCTGACACTTCTTGGTTCTAAAATGGGCCTTCTAGTTTTATTTATGCAGTTACCAACTATCTTGTGCTATAAACTTCAGAGGTTTGTGTTATAGTTCACAGTTAGCCATGTGACTTGCATTGGCCAATAAAATGTAATGAAAGTGATGTGTGCCACTTGCAAGTAGAAGCATTGACAGCCACTGTGTGCTTCCACCATGTTCTCATTTCCTCTGGCCATAAGCCCTAAATTTTCCCAGATTGAGCACATATTTGAGCAAAATTAGCCTTTGTTATTGTAAGCCACCAAGATTTTTGGAGTGGTTACCATAGCACGGTTGAGCTGAAGCTGAGTGATACATCTTACATTCTTACCCCTGACCCTGAGTCTCCTGTTCATCTGTATTGTTGAACAATTCATCAATTACTAGAAACCCCACTAGCATGTCCCATATAGATCCATCTACCCAACCTGGGAAGTGTCATAAGTTCTCGTTGCTTAAATAAAACTCTGATTCCTTTTTTTCCTTAATCAGCAATCAGAAAAAGCAATTTGACCAAACTGACATATAGGAAGTTGTGCAGAAACCTCTTCTGCCAAGGCTGATGTGTAACTTTTCTACAGAAACCTCTGACTTTTTTTTATTTCATAGGTTTTTGGGGAACAGGTGGTGTTTGGTTACATGGATAAGTTCTTTAGTGGTGATTTCTGCGATTTAGGTGCACTCATCACCTGAGCAGAGTACACTGCACCCGATGTGTAGTCTTTTATCCCTTACCCCCTCCTACTCTTTTCCCTGGGTCCCCAAATTCCGTTGTATGATTCTTATGCCTTTTTGTCCTCACAGTTCAGCTCCTACTTATCAGTGAGAACATATGAGGTTTGGGAACCTCTGATTTAAAGAGAGATGTATTAATCCAAAGAAAAGACTCTCTAATAATGAGATTTCATAAGTTTTCTCTGGAACAGGAAGGACATTCCAGCATCTGTAACACTGCTTTATGTACTTATAAATACCCCTCCCTGCCACAGTTAGAAAAAATAATCAACATGTATATTCTAGTGATCATATTCAAGATACAATTTGAATTACATATACCTGTAACTACTTACCATGTGCAGACACTGTGCAAGACTCTTGCATACATGATTCCATGTAATCTCCTTAATGGCTCTATGCAACAGGTATGACTTTCCCCATTCTGCAGATAAGTAAATAACTCTCTGGTTCATATACCTGGAGAGGGACAGATGCCTGCTCACAACATTGACATGGTGCTATGTAACAATACATCTTTTATTCTCAGCATCTCGGGGAAAATAAAGCATTATTGGGGAGTTTTAAGTTTTTTCCATCTTGCTTTATAATCTATGCTTTAATTTTTTAATGATATTTATGTAAAGGGGAGTAAATGGAGACAGGTATTTCCCATAAGAATGTCTTAGTAAATTCAAAATCCAAAGTTTATCTCTTCTGTTTCAAATACTTAGAAATAATAGATGAGAAAGAAAACATGACAAAAGAAAAAAGAAAACAACAAACCAGAAAGATGTATCAAGGCTCAAAGCAACTCAAAGGTCCCTATGGATCAATGACACAGAAACCCAGAGAAGTAATGGGGTGTTGGGGGAGATGCTAAAACCACAGCCTATCCAATTCTGGTGGTCATTAAGCTTGCTCCAACAAGGTAATGGGGACTAAAAGTGTTCCATGCCAGACAGGCACCTAGAGCTAGGCTCACTGCTTGAAGCCAGAAGCTAGAGGGTGTCTCTCTACTGTCCTAAAAGGAGATTATTTTTTAATGCTACTGAATGAGGACTGAGGCTTCAGTTGTTAAAAAGCCAGGAGTCAAGCAAAGTGGAAGGAACCAAGTGGCCTTCTGGTTCTGTGAACAGACGAGCTATGTTTCAAATACTATCAGAAACACTGTATGATGATAAAACCTTGTTCTTAACCAGAGTGCAGGGGTTTGAGTGAATGCAACAGTATAATTTCTAGGTAGAAAGAAGTGGGTACAAAGGGAGAGAGCAAAGGAAAAAACAATCTCCCCACTTGAGTTCATAAACCCAAATCCCAAAACACACACAAAAAAAAAACGTTCACAGACAGCCAAACATGTTAATTAATTAGTTAAATAAACTCACTTCAAATGAGATCCATGCCATGAAACGGTCTAACAAAGACTTTAAAATATGTGGTTAGGATGGTCAAAAATACAAATGAGCAACAGCATCTAGAAACACATAATGACAAATAAAAACGAGATACTTATAAAAATAATTACAAGTCTTAGAATTTTAAAAATATAGAGAAATAGAAAAAATGAAGGGAATAAATTCTAGACTGGGCTGAAGTGATTTGGTAAATTTGAGCAGTTCTGATATGTATTCAATGGGAGGTCCAGCGAAAGATCATTGAAAAAATGATGGTTGAGAATATCCCAGAGATGAAGAAAGCCATACATCCTTAGACTAAATGCATGCTTCAAGTTCTGAGCAGGATAAGAAAGAATAATCCACACCCAGTTTGAAAAAAATCTAAAAGCTGCCAAAAATGACAGATTACCTACAAAATAATAGCAATTAAGTTGGCAACAACACTTTCATTATCAAAAAATACAGGCCAAAAAGCAATAGAATAACATTTTCCAAGTACTCAGGTAAGGAAATAGTAAATCTCAGATTTTTTACACAGCTAAACATTTAATTAAGAGTCAGGGAAAAATAAAGGCTTTTTTACACGTATAAAAATAAAAGAGTTTACCACTCGCAGATGCTAATTAAAAGATTTATTAAAGAATATGTTCAGCGTGAAGGAAAGGGAAGCTAGACTGAAGATAAATGTGGATGATTTGCCCAGCTCCACCATATCCACTGCCCCTAGCCAAAGGATGATTCTATTTTCCTATCCCCCTTGAAGTCATGCTTGGCCATATGACTTGCTTTGGCCAAGGAAATGCGAGCAAACATGATGGATAATTCTCTTGCATGGAAGCTTTAAGAGCCAGCGTGCCCTCTCCCCTCTGCCTCTGCTGATGCCGGCTGCTCCTTCAGGTGGCCTTTGGAATGCAGAAGCTGAATCCTAGCCAGCCTGGGGTGTAAACAAGAAATTAAACTGTATTGTTTCAGCCTTACTTTTAAATTTGTTACCACAGTATTATGACTAGGAAAGACAATTATGCAAAATTGGAGAGATTACAGAAATTGATAAAATATGCTGGGAAATTAATTAAAAATCAATTAGAAAAATACTAATTTTTAATGAACTTCCAAATCTCTGGGCAACGATAGCACAGAATACGTTCAAAGGAGAATGTAAAAATACTCTAGAAGAAATACTGAATAATCTTAAGCTTTGTTTAAAAATGTATAAGATAAAGGTCAGGCACAGTGGCTCACACCTGTAATCCCAGCACTTTGGGAGGCCAAGGCAGATGGATCACTGGAGGTCAGGAATTCAAGACTGTCCTGGTCAACATGGTGAAACCCGTGTCTACTAAAAATACAAAAATTAGCCAGGGGTGGTGGTGGGTGCCTGTAATCCCAGCTACTCGGGAGGCTGAGGCAAGAGACTCACTTGAACCCGGGCGTGGTGAGCCAAGCTCGTACCACTGCACTCCAGCCTGGGCGGCAGAGCAAGATTCCATCTCAAAAAGTTAATTAATTTATTAATTAATTAAAAATGTATAGATAAGTATATGTGTTTAAAATTTAAGATACTCACCAGCAAAACAGAAAAGCAATCTAAAGCTTTCAAACCATAAAGTAGGGAAAGGGGGTACTGACAACTCCCCCAATTCATATGAAATTAGGACAGAGAGAAGGGGGGGAGAAAAATTATGATGAACAGAAATCAAAAAAGAAAGAATATGGCAGAAATTACAAGAAAATGAAAGGAGAAAATCAAAATATTAAAATATTTTAATTTTTAATAAAATACATATTAAAACACCAATCAAACTGGATCAAGCTGAATCTAATCACATTGAATTTTTTTAAATTCACTTATTTGCTGCACTGTGAAAAACATACCTAACACAAAGTCACACAAAAAGATACGGGAAAGAACACCAGAGAAATTGTTTCCAGCTGATTTGTACTCTCCCCAGAATTCATGTGTTGAAGTACCACCCCAGTACTATTTGGTGATGGGGTCTGTGAAGAGGTAATTCAGTGAAAAATGAGGTCACTCAGTGGGCCCTAATCCAATATAACTGATGGCCTTATAAAAAGAGAAAATTAGGACACAGAGACACACAAAGGGAAGACCATATGAACACACAGGGAGAGGACAGACATCTGAAAGCCAAGGAGAGGCCTCGGGAGAAACCAACCCCGATGACTCAGACTTCTAGCCTCCAGAACTGTGAGAAAATGAATTTCTGTTGTCTAAGTCATCCATTCTGCGGTACTTTCCTCTGACATTCCTAGCAAACTAATACATTCATCAAAAAAAAAAAAATGCTAGTGGCAATATGAATATCAGATGATACAGAATTAAAATAAAAAAGAATTAATAGCATGACAATGAGACATCAACCCAACCATGCAAAAGGACCAGTCTACTAAGACATAAAGCCATTCCCTCTTGAACCCTCTCCAGCAAATTAGATCCTACCCCTCCAAAAAAAAAAAAAAATCACTACTTCACATTATCAAAAACTAGTAGTCGGTTTCCAGTATTCATCTAAAACAGCCTTTTGCAGCATTCGGCAGAGTGGATGATACCCTCCTTCTAGAAAGCCTTTCTTCACTTTTCTCCTTGACACAATACTCTCCCTCCACTTCTCCCTCTCACTGGCTGCTCTGCCTTTCCCAGCCTTAAATACTAGCTAGAGGTGCCAGGCACAGGCTTCTTACTCAACAGAGTACGTTGTAAATGCATAAGGCAGGAAACTAAATGCAACAAAAGACACTTACCAAATAGAAACGAACAATAGGAAGCATCAATAAAATAAAAGCTGGTCTTTAGAAAAACAAGATCTTAAGTAATATGAGCAAATAAAAAGGACATCACTACATACGGAGGAGGACAAAATCATTAGAAGTATTTTACATAACTTTGTGACAATTACTCGATAATTTTGCATAAAAACAAATTTATCAACATTGAAGAAATAGAAAACCTAACTAAATTAATGAACTACACATTGAAAAAAACTAGCAGCCAAATCTCTCCCACTCGCAAGTTTTCTCCTCAAAATAAGTGGCACAGTTTTACAGATGAGGCTTAACAAACCTTTAAGAAACCCATAATCCCCATCTTAAAAACTATTTAATAAAAAAGAGAGTGGGAGGACAAGCCAGATACCCAAAAAGAACAAAGACAGTAGAAGAAAAGGTAGAAAAACAAAACAAAGCAAAGCAAAACCATATAGGAAAAAATTGATACATTTGGTTCATTAAAATTAAAAGCTTTCCTACATCAAAAGATAGCATAAGCAAAACAAAAAATTTATCCCAGAAAAATAACTTCTAGGAGAAGTTATTTGCATATACAGTCTATATAAAACAAAGGAATATGTGAAAAACTTATAAAATCAGAAAAAAAGGAGAAATTAATGCAACAAATGGACAAAGCATATACCCAAGCAATTCACAAAACTATAATAGACAATAAGCTTATAAAGAAATGCTCAATCTCATTAGTAATCAAAGAAATGCAAAGTGAACCAACAATGAGATGCCAGTTTATTCCCAACATACTGACAAATCTAAAAGCCTCATCAGACCTCATGATGAGAAGAATACTGAGAAAGGCCAAGCTCTCATATGCTGTTGGTGAACCTATAAACTGGCTGCACAACTTTGGAGCTCAATATGGCAACAATAACTGAGAATAGCATGCTTCACAGCCTAAAAAGTCCAATTCTTGGTATATAATTCAGATAAATTCTCTGGCATGTGTGACTTGCTCAAGAATGATTATTGCAGCAATTTTGTTGTAGCAGAGGGAAAAAATCAGAAACAACTTAAATGTTCATTAAGCGCAAATTGGCTAAATAAATTGTAGTATATTAATACAAAGGACTTTATACAGCAATCAAAATAAATGAATTAGAACTTCAATTATCAAAATGAATAAATCAAAAAAATATTAGGTAAAAAAAAAAAAAAAAAAAAGGCCAGTTATAGAATATATATATTATCAATGTAAGACTGCAAACATACAAAACAATACAATTCAATGTTTGTATGTAGTATATATGTAGTGATTCTATTAGCATGGAAACATGCATAAGAATTACAATGTTAGCACTCAAGACAGTGCTAACATCTGGAGAAGGATTGTTATGTTACAAAGGAGGTATAATTCACAGCGGGCTTTAACTATGTTGATGGATGAATAGATAGATGATTGATGGATAGATAGATAGACAGGTAGATAGATAGAATTTTTATTTCCTTAAGAAAAGATCCAAAGCAAGTAAGTTTGCTTTGTTAACATTTGTTAAAGTTCCATGGCATGTGAATTGGTGTTTGTTACATTCCTTACTCTCAATGATTCTTTTTTTTCCTGTATGTTTGGAGTAGTTCATAATAAAAAATAAAAACAACGCAAGCAGCAGAAATATAGCAAAATGGAGGACTAAAAGAAGAGAGGATGTGGGAGCCAATCAGGTTAGAATTATCTAGAAACCGGGGAAAGGGAAACAAATAGGAGAAGGCAAAACAAAAAGGACCAGCCAAACAGACAACGAAGGTGAGCAGAAAATGGACAAAAGCAAGCCGCCGCTGGCTAATGTCTGAGGGAATGAAGGCATGCCAATACCATTTCATCCTCTCTTCCACGTCTGATTCCACTAACTCAACAGTTCCCCAGGAGACAGGGCTGGTGGCAAGAGAATCCAGGGTTGCATTGATCCCACAGACATCACCTCTGCTCCCATCGCTCCCAGCAGCTGGATCTCCATTAGTGCGGAGCGCAGGGGGCTGGGGAGGGTACGCTTTACTTACCTATCTCCACTTAGGCACAGTCTTGTCTGTGATTCCTGAAATCTAATGATGAGAAAGGCATGTTGGCACTCCTAAGACTGCTTTTCCCTGCCATGGTAAATCACTCCCTGAGCATCATCAACTTTAGGGAACTATTGACCATTTAATTCTAGGAGTAAAGCCATTTCTGCTTTCAGGAGAAATTGATGTGTATTTTGTTCATACAATATAAAGTGGAACTTACCATCTTTAGTCCCAAACACTCCCCGTGTCTGCCTGTCCCTCTCCCCACTCAGTGACGCCATCTTGGCCTCTCCTTTCTTACCCTCCATGTTCTGTAGTTATCACGTCCTCTTTCCTGGGTCTCTACAAACTGCCTGCACAGTTCGTCTCCCTGCCTAAGGCTGCCCCTCTTAAAGACAGTCTCCATTCCACCATCTGATAAAGGTTGTTATAGCCCAGCTCTGATCTTCTTATTCTTTCCACAAGAAACACAGATGCTGCACCAACGTGTGAATGCAGAGCTCCAACTCTCTACTCCAGGATTGAAAGGAAGCCTGCTACGATCTGCTCCCTCCTCTCCTGCAGCTGTTCTGCTCAGCTCATGCAATCACTATGCACCCACGCTGTGCCCACCAAATGGTCATCCTTAAACATTTTCTACCTGCCATTTTCCACCTCTAAACATTTCCTTAGAAAGTTCCCTCTATTTTCTCTTTCTCCATCTCCACCTAGGGAATTCCAATCTAGCCTTCAAGAGCCAGTTCGAATGCTGTCTACCCCAAGGCAGCTTCTCTAAAGCAAGCTCTACCCACCTCAGAACTGACATGTGCAGCTGGCTACTCTGTTAAAGAGGTAGAGCATTGTTTCCAATTCATTCCTATGCTCCAGTCATATCTAGCACT
This sequence comes from Sapajus apella, assembly GCF_009761245.1. Taxonomy (NCBI): domain Eukaryota; kingdom Metazoa; phylum Chordata; class Mammalia; order Primates; family Cebidae; genus Sapajus; species Sapajus apella. Next base: position 5,856,024 of record NW_022436969.1, on the reverse strand, counting down.
GTGCCTTACACATAACATGTACTCAACAGTACTCCAATGAAGGCATGTAAACATGCATTTATATATGGAATACCTATAACCATGTGCATTTTATAGCAGATTTGATAACTTTAGTCCAAACTTTCGTTACCTAGTAGTCCCTCAATATGTACTTGTGAGAATTAATGGATGACTGAGTAAATGAAGGGATGATTTTCCTATACTCACTTTGTCATTGAATCAGATGTCATAGATCACTGTACATCATTGTTGGTTGCTCTATGTTCTTTCCTCAAGATCCTCAGGAACACACTTCTAAGTTCTGAATGTAACAGATAAACATTAATTCAATTTAATATGGTTCTAAAGGGAAAATACAAATACAGGAGCCTGCCTGCGTCATATAAATGCATTGCACTTTACATTGCAACAGACAACACTAATAATTTGATATTCTTCTTCTTTTCATTGTTTACTGAACCCTCTGTTTGAGTTGATTCCTCTGCCTTTATTGAGAATAAGCTATTGAGAGCAGCCCCTGATGAATACTAGCCCACTTGATTATTTTTTTAAACAGCACTCAATCACCCTTCTTAGCCCTAATAGCATCTTTCTCTACAAATGACTGCCACAGGTGATTAGGTCACACTTTCTTGAAATATTCTATCTTTCATTTATAATTTTTAAATTAACCCAATTATTTCTAACAGTGCGTACCTTGAACACCAAAAAAAAAAAATGTATTGTTATGTTACTCAATTCATTGTTGAAAGGAGTTGGGAAAGCTTGTGGGAATGGAAATTGATTATGAAAGCAACACATCCTCTGTGCCCTTTACAACACCTCCTCCCAAAGGAGCCATCACTATGCCAGGACTACTAGGGCCACCAGCACCCTCTTCTGAACATCTAAGTGAGAAATGACCCTGTGCAAATGGAACTCAATTTTTTACAACGTCAATCAACTGATATTACTTCCAATGTATTATTTTCACTCACACAGCATTAAAAATATATATGCACTAAACCTTCAATCAGCTTGAAAAGAAGCTAACAAAATTTCGCCTATTTCAATAAGAGTCAATTTAGGGGCCTTTGTTGTGTCTAGAGGCAAGATTTTTCTCTTGGGTTATCTCAATACCATGAGTGTCAATCAAAGAGCCACACTCTAAAGACCAAGCGAATATCAGATGAGATCCATCACCAGGCTGAATTTTGGCCTGTATTTGTAAATGATTTCCTCAGCTGGGTCATCAATCACAAAGTCATCTGCATGGAGAGGGTACTTCATTATTGTTCTATGGGGCTCCAATTAAGTGGGACATGACAAACAGTTATCACGTTGACAGCTCATCCAAGTATCAGCAATTACCACAACCCGTGGCCTCGAGAGGAGTGTGGGCCTCTCTGCTTCCTGCTTAGGTGAAGGCTGACTGGAATAAAGTATTTCCTTCCAGCAGACTTCTGAGCATCTGGCTTCTCACAGAGAAAGAGTCCCCTCATAAAACACTCGTAGGCCTCCAATTCAATGTCTCAGGTACAGTCTTGAGTTCACGTCCATTTTAAATTCCCACATACATGCAGAGTGACACTAATGCATGCAAAAATGCACTCTCCAAGCAAAAATAAAGGATAATTATGTGCTTTTCTTCATTCCTAGAACTCCCGGGAAAACTTAAGTATTGCATCACATTTTAGGTCCGAGCTCTGAAACGTAACCATGTTTCAGTGCAGTATTTTGTAGACTTGATTTGGATATTTTTATATTTACACAAAAGTGTTTAGTCTCTACCATACTGAAGGAGTTGTACCACTACATAGGAATGATGGGTGCTTTTAGCTCTTCAGGGAGAGCAGCATAGTAGCATTTAAGCTGCCTTTGATTGACTAAGGTGATTTGATTTTCTCTAATAACTCACAAGAGCTGTTAGGAAAATTGGATGGTATTTATAATTCTAATTTGTTGTACTCTGCAACTCTAGGAAACAACATTGTGGTAAATACATTGAAATGTCAGGGTTATCACTTGCCACACAAAGTTATTTTATTTTTCCCCCACTGAACAAATGCCAGCAGCTTAGCCTGCTGAGCCCAAGCTTATGTGAACTAGCGATCCAGGCAGCCTTTGGCAGTTGCGAGTGGCCATTTGGCCCGCCCGAGCTTACACTGCATAGATTCCCCGGGACGGTCTCCAACTTCAGGGTAGTCAGAGACTTTTCAGTGCTGCTGGGGCCCCCGTATCCTCCCACAGCAGCAGGCTGCCTCCTAAGAAGCTGGCTCCTCTAGCCGTTCCAAGAGGGAAACTTGAATACTGTTTTGGCAGCTTTGCAGCTCCATCTACTCTCTACCCATGGCTAAAGAAACTTTTTTAAAGTACAAGAAGCAATGCTTTGGAATCTTCATCCAGAATGACTTTGAGGAAAGCTGTCCTGAAAGCTAGGACTCACTCCTTTGGCGAGCTCTGCTGTGGAGCCAGATGCCATTTTTCAGCATGGCAAGTTCATATAAGGATCAGAGCTCCAAGGACAATGTCCAAGGAAGGACAGCTCAGAGGCACCAACGATTTCTTCATCGACAGAGCTTCAGTCCTGCGGGTCCAAATCCATCTTCTGGGGAACACGGGGATCAGTTTCAGGAATCCTAATCTGCTATTCTCCTTTTTTTTCCCCATTCATTAGTAAATCTGACCAGATGACACAATTACAGTATGCCTTTTTTAAACTGCATTATTGTTGGCTTTGTTAGAGACTCATTGTTCATGCTTGTGAGATGCTCATCTTCCAAATAAAGAAAGGAGGGGTGACGAAAAGTGTCTGGTCAATCAGCTAAGACAGGCAGGCAAGCCAGAGTTCCAGGATGCTTGCTTTCATCAACCAGGGCTCAGCTCAGCTTCTGGGTCTGAACAAAATAAAGTTTTTCAGATCATCCTGGCTTGGGCTCAGCTGCATGGTAAGGAATGCATTTTAAAAAATTAATTTGTCTCATTTTGTTTTTGATTTGTAGGACTTGCTCATTTCGATTTTATCTTATTTAATAATTATGTAAAGCATATACCTACTTCAAAAGTCAGTCCTACCAAGCACTGGTTCTGTCTTCTCGGTCCTTTTCTCCTTCTAGGGGTAACCATTTTTATTAATTTTTAGTTTATCCTTCCATGATTTAAGTATAAGCAAATATATTTAGACATTCCTATTGCACATCTTTCTTAGATGTGAGATACCTTATCACATAGTGTTCTGCACTCTGCTATTTCCATTTACCCAGGAGACCACTCCTGAGCAGTCTATGTAGATATTCCACATTTCTTTTTACAGCTGCATAGTACTCCAGGAGTGATGTCACTGTATCATTGTGCCATAGCTTATTCACTTAAATCCTTGTTGATAGACAGTAGGGGTGTTTTTGTCTTTTGAAATTACAAATAGTGCTCCAATAAATAGGCATGCATCAATGTGCTTTTGTATTTTTGCCAATTTATCTTCGAGATGGGTTCCTAGAAAAAGGATTGGTAGTCAGTGGATAATTATATACACACTTAGCAACCCCCTTTGTAGGCTTGCTAGTCAATAGATAAGTGTGTATGTAATTCAGCTGGCTATTGCCTAGTTCCTTCCGCTAGGTTTATGCCATTTTTCCCTAGTACCAGCAATGTATGAGAGTGCCTGTTTCCGCTGAGACTCGCCAAGAGAGAATACTTTCAACATTTTGGATTTTTAAGTGTGATGTCAATCTCCAAGGCTCTGGTCATCAGAACCAGCTCCACATTTCATGTAGAAAAACAATTTGTTTTTTCTGAGTGCTCACCTCAAAAAGCCACTTTGTGATTTTACTATTACCAGCTGTGACTCCCTTTCATCAGAAGAGTGCCTTTTCTCTAGGAATGAATGGAAATAAAAGCCTTTCCTATGATTCAGATGACCAAAAGAATCATGTGGTCACACAGGAGCCATTAGCAAGGCTTTCTACTCATTCAACAAAGATTTACTGAGTATCTCCCATGAACCTACTATGTGCTACTAAAGTGCTTTTGGACTAAGGTATGGGGCTGAAGGATTGTAAAGGTCTAGAAAAACTGTCTACTATGTCAAGATACAAGCTATACCATAATAGGTTCCAAACAACCCCAGGCAAGTGTGATATTCAGTCCTCGTCTAACCAGCTGTGAACAGCAACATGATGCTATTTGTCCAACTCCAGAATTTTGTGCTACCCGATCAACAAGGAAAACAAAGAAATTTTATATGTGACAGGTAGATGAAAGAAAAAGAAAGAACAAAAGCCAGGTTAGAAAAACATGAGACTTTCCTTTCTACTGGGTAGAAGGCTGATTCAACTCTACTGCCAGTAGCACTCAGTAACTTGCACATTGAAATTTATCAGTAAATGTTTGTGGAATGTAGGGATCATAATTTAAAAATATCTGTGTACTAGAGGAGAAATATCTAAACCTTCTTTCCCTAAATCATATGACATAAAGAACGTTGCTGATTGTAACCTTCCAATTTGGAAAGATCTCTTCCCATTCATCAAATTCTGAAATAACAATAACTGACCTTTGTTGGGTGGCTCATTTGTGCCAGACACACTTGTAAGCCCCTTACTTTGTTATCTTACTCAACGCTCTAAACAACCCTGCTTTGCATGTTTTGGTGCAATTATTACCCCCATTTTACAGATGGGGAAAGTGAGGCACAAAAATGTTAAGTAACTTACCTACAGTTCAGTATTAAGACTCTTGAATTCACTTGTAAACTGAAGCCTGTGGCAGAAGAATTCATTTGGGAATTTAGAGTTGCTATACATAGACTGACGTCCCTATTCCTAAGTGAAACTGTCACACCATGGCCAAGTCCATCATCCTCCCCTTGCTGCACCTGTGGGTAGTTGACCCACCTCCCGGCCATTCTCGGTGGGTCTCATTCTGAGGTTCCATTTCTGCCTTGAGGCTTTTGCTCCAAATGAGTTGATCCTTAATCTGATCATCTATGCATGCAATTGGCCTATTCACCACTTCCCAGAAGCCTAGGCCTGGAGTATATAGTGCCAAATTCTTTACTGTATATTAATAGAAAGTACCTTACTCAGCCTTTCAGCTGTTTATATCACTGTGCAGTGGTTTTCCAGGATCCAGCTGCCATCAGTCTTCCCCATATGCCATCTAAAGAGAGATGAGCTGCAAGGTTCTATTGCCAGGCCTCCTGTCTTGCAATTTGATATCAATTACAGGATTTAGACAATGCTGGTAAAAATCATGAAGAAGCTTGATGTGACATCTATGGCTGAACTACCATTCTCCAATTTTTTAACAGCTTGATCTGAAACTGAGATCATATAAGGGCCACATCCTCTTAGCCATTCCAGAAAAATGTTGAGCTTCTTAATGCTATTTTATGTTACTCTTTTTTCTGTAGATAAACTAAAATCAAAGCAGAAAATATTTAGCTGCATATTCAAACTAACATTAAGACAGAAAACTTTTAGTTGCATATTCGTTTTCTCTGGATCTAGAAGAAAAATAAATCCCTGCCTTTTCTCAATTAAAGCTGCTCTAAAGAACTATGCTGCTTGTTACAGAATAGTCTAAAACCTCCTGTGTATGCTGTTATTGTCTATGTAACTGTAGACCTGGTATGATGCTTATAGTATCTTCAGCTGCTAATTTAGTCCATAATCACAAATCACAATCATTTGTGATATAAAGGCACAAAAGATAGAGATAATCAAAATAAAGTGACTGCCTTGAAAATATCTTACCTGTATAAGGGAGACAACACAAAATCAAAATCAAAAAGAGATCATATAATAAATAAATGCTATTAAAAGATAATGCACAAAATTATATTGTACCATTTTCTACAGTATGACCATATAGTGTTTTTTATAGTGGAAGGAAAAGATACATGTTTCTTACCTTAAAACTCTTCAAAGTTAAGCATGTACCTCTTGCACCAGCACTGATTGTTTGGAACACCAGGAACTTGGATCTGTAGTCCATGAGGGTAGACCTCGTTCATCCCGGGCTACTTCTGAAGTACAAGAGAAAGGCCATTTCTCTTTAAAGTTTGCAGTTATGAGTTCTTGCATCTTCTCACCCTCAAAGTAAAGAAAAACAAAACAAATGAACACAAAAGAAAGGAAGGTTTACATTGTGGCTACTAAAAGATATGTTTTAGATAAGTCCTCTCATCACCTAACCACATAAATGTGTGGAACTTCAAAGATGCTGTGGTTTCTTCCTAGCTGCTACAGGCTCTTTTTTTTAACTGAGGCTTTATATGCCATGTCCTGGGCTAAGTATTTAGAGATGAGAAGTCCACTTAGCATTGAGCGATAAACAGTTCACCAGAGGGGACCCCTGCCATAGACCACCAAGAAACAATGCTTCTTTTACTAAAGGCACTTTGGCATTCAAAAATTCAAGCCCAACCTGACAAATTTGGGGATGAAGAATAAATTCAAGATGGTGCCGTCAACTGTAACATAATTGGATACCTCATCATCTAATGCTTGCTCCAGGAGTATGATAAATGCTCCAGACATATTTCATTTTTCATGTATTCTTAGCAAAAACTCAAATTCAGCATATCCTCCGCAAGATCTAAGATATCATAATTTTTCTCATCGCTCAGGAGAATACTTTTGGTACAAATGTTGAGAAAAGTGTGAGCTGTAGAGGGTGATTTCACAGTTGGTTTATGGAAAGGCCTTAGAGAATGAAGGATAGTGATGTAACTTAAGTCGCATGAGACTGAATACACTTCTGGAATCCAGCTTATTAAAAATGGAACTACATGGGATCCTATTCAGCAAGTTTTTCCATTAAGATAAATAAGACTAAACATCCATCGATGGCAATGCCCTCCAAATATAATTATGAAAGATAATTATCCAGCCTTAGTTCCTTGGTCTATTTCAAAATATATCAGAATATATAGTACCCCCTTCTACAAGATGAGACCCTGCTTGCTTGTCATGTATTAGTTTTTATTTAACATTTAATTTCTCTTCGGATACAAGATCCAAACACATTTTCTTCCATTCTGAAAAAAAAGTGTACGAGAAAAGACTCCTCTTCTCTCCCAATAGCTATTCTCAGCTCTATTTTAATTCAAATCACAATCATATGTTCACTATTATGAATTAGAAATACATACTCAAAAGTGCATTTGAGGTGAGAGGATTGCTTGAACCTGGGAGGTCAAGGTTGCAGTGAGCCCTGATTGTGCCAATATACTCCAGCCTGGGTGACAGAGCAAGACCCTGTCTCAAAGACAAACAAACAAACAAAAACAATGTGCACGGTTACTGAGAAACTGCATTTTACCAGAGGACTCCACGTGTAAGTGCCAAGAGGCAGGAAAGAAGATATAATGCATGGGAAACTGCAAGTGGTTGGTTCCACATGAAGGGAAGTGCTGGGGTCTGAAGTCATGAATATCACCAAAGGGAAGATCATGAAGAACATGGAGGAGTGACTGTCTCAGGAGAGTCTCTAAAGGTTTTTTTGTTTTCTTTTGTTTTTGTTTTTGTTTTTTGGTTTTTGGTTTTTTTTGAGATGGAGTCTTGCTCTGTAGCCCAGTCTGGAGTGCAGTGGTGTGATCTCAGCTCACTGCAAGCTCTGCCTCCCTGGTCCCAGTTCAAGCAATTCTCCTACCTCAGACTCCCAAGTAGCTGGGACTATAGGCATGAGCCACCATGCCCAGCTAATTTTTGTATTTTTTTAGTAGAGACAGAGTTTCACCATGTTGGCCAGTCTGGTCTTGAACTCCTGACCTCGTGATCCACCCGCCTCGGCCTCCCAAAGTGCTGGGATTACAGGCGTGAGTCACTGCACCCGGCCGTCTCTGAAGGTTTTAAGCAGGATAGGGTACGGCCAACACCAGATTTATCTTCGATACAGCACTCGCATTGGCTGGACTGGAGGAAAGCAAGATTAGCTGCCGGGAGTGCAACTGGATGTTGATGCAGTGGTACTAGCTGAGCTCATAAGGGTATGAAGCAACACCAGAAGGAGAGCAGGCACCAGACAGACACTTCACAAGCAGAATGAACAAGACTCAGTGACTGAGGTAAGAACGGGGGGAGAGAGGAAAGATATTAAGATGACTGACAGATGTCTTAATGGACCTTGAGCTCTTGTTTGAAGGATCTGTCTGGGAAATTCTGTCACTTACTATTCTTGATGGGAAAACATCCCTGTTAATCTGAGAAGCTCATCTTGTTAAATGGTAAACTTTGGAAACAAAACATGGCATGAATATGGAAGGACAGGCGTCAGGGTTGATCACTTTACAGTCAACTGGGTGGATAATAGTGTTATTAAACAAGACAATGCATTAGGAGAAGAAATAAGATTTTGAGGATAAGGAGCAATAGGCCATCATGAATTCCATTTGGGATAAGTTGAGATTAAGAGGTATCTTTTAAGTTCAGATGAGGATGTTTTATAGGGAGTTGGTTAAATGGATCCAGAGTTCAGGGGACAATTTGGGAATAGAAATGTGTTAGACATCAGAAAACTGGTGGTAGTTGATGCCACAAACTAGACTTCAAGTATAATTGCTGTGCTTTAGTAGTACAGTATATCAGATTTTTTTCAAAATCAAATTCTTCACACAATATTTATTCAATCATCCAATAAATAGTAACTGAGCAGCTTCTACTACAAGAACCCGAGTGAGAAGTGTCAAGTAGAACTATGAATAAGACAGCAGCCCATCTCAAGCTATGTATATTCTACCTGGGGATTCAGATGTTAAACTGGTTGCCTAATATATTGTTTAATTATATTTGGGGCTAGGACCACAAAGAAGAGATGTAGAGCTTTTAGTGGAGAAACGGAATGAGTTCAGTGGCAAACTAGAGTTTCATGTAAGAGTCTCTGAAAAGCGACTTTGAGGTAAATTTTAAAGGTGAATTAACCAGGCAAAAAGAAGAAAAGAGCATTCCAGGTAGAAGGAATCAGGTACATAAATATGTCTCATATTCTGAGACAGAAAAGAATGTTAGAATACACCAGGCTATGAAAGCAAGTTAGTGGAACAGGCAGAAATGTATGTAAATATGCCAACTTATTACGTTTAAACAGTACTTTCTTTGGGCAAATATTAAGTAAATTTGATCCTAATATAGAAGTGTGGAATCCATGTCATCTGAGGTTTTATGCCTTTTGTTTAGAACTCAAACCCCAGTTGGTGGGAAAACAAACAGAGAAAGCATAAATATAGTCCGAAGACAGAACAAATTAATGTAAGGAAAACTTCACTGAATGCTACTGCACTCCCCGCAGCTGTGCAACGGCATGTTCCTCGTAGAGGAAGTGAGAAATCAACCACTAAGATAGACTTCAACACCATAGTAGGTGGCGATATAGACACCCTACAGAAGAATATGTTCTTTTCATAAGCATTTAACTGCAAAATGCCCTCAAAGCACTCAAGATTCAGGAATAAAAAAGATCAATGATACTTTTCTCTTCAGATCCAGAAGGAGGTCACGCGTTCACTTGGGGTCTTTTAGCCTCCTGGTTCCCCCCTGTTCTCAATAGCCAACTTCTAATGGCACTTGGCTCTGCCATATATAAGCTAACACCTGTGGCTACTTCACTCCCATAAAAACAAAGCCCCAAGATAAGATTTTGCAATGTCAACCAGAATAATTATAAATAACCGCAACAAAACATTTCCACTTCTCTCACCTCCAAGAGTATTTTGGGCTATATTTTCTGAATAATTGCTCATCTCAACTTGCCTATGTACATTTTACCGACTCAAGCCAAAGGTGATAGCAGTTACACATCTAGAAGGAGCTTACACACAGTTGAGGGCACTCAAAATTGTTTTATGGATGAGACAAACATTGTCTGAGACACTGTGTCGTGCCTACCGTTTTTGGAAATTTCCACAAGACCTTTCATCTTACCTAAAGGTTCACAAAAGGCGTCGCTGTAGCATCTCCACCTCCTCGTGGTTTCACATAATAGCTGCAGCCCTCTCGCGCTGCACCACAGGGCTGCATGGGGAAACCATGAAAGACCTTCAACAGATCTGACTCTGCCAAGTCATAGGCCCAGAAGAGAGAAGCACATGAGCTTGTTCCCTTCTAATCAAAACCAAAATCCAGAGCTTCTCCACAATATCATAAAAGCAAAACCATCACATTTGTGAAAAAAGCAGAGCCTATTGTAATGGGATCATTAAGATCAACCCTAAAGTATGTTCACGAATACCATGACAGCATTGTGGATACTAATTGCTGTCTAAAAACACCACTTCAGCTTAAGTGCTGGTATTAGACAAGGGTACATTCTGTCAAATGTTGTTGGGCCCTTAATTGAAAGGGTCATTAAAAATTTACTGAAAGGGATACTCAAAACACCATCAAGGACGAAAGGTGTGTTTGACGCTCCATTCATTGTCAAAGATGCCACATCAAGTATCAAGCAGCAGGGATGGAGACAGGAGAGAATGAATTTGAAGGCAATGGTACAGAAAGCTTCTTTATGTGAATACCAAGTCCAGGGCTGCCTGACTTCAGGCTCTGTCAAATACACTGTGAGGAAGCATTAGTGGTCCACATACTTCCCATCTAAGAAATATACCTACGAATCTACATCTTATGAATATTTGATCCAGCTACAAATATGAAAAAAGCACCAGTCTCTGAATTATTTCATTGTTTTTGCCTAAGTCCTAAATTATTTTTCCTGTAATAAAATAAAATGTATTAGGTGGGAACAAGAGCCCAAAAAAGCAAATACCAACTCAAGCCCGTTAAAACCAAGGTTCCAGCCATGCTGATTTTCTTTACAACATAAATGGTCTACTTGGCTTATAACAGCAGAGACTTGGGTCAATACTGTCATTCCCGCCTGCCAGCACTGCAGACTTCATGCATTCTCCCTTGAATTAACTTGACCACAGGCATTTCTTGTAGGGTATAATGAAGAAATTGGCCAAAGTTCCTGCAAGAGATATAATGTTGACATGAATTCTTTAAAGCACATAAACAAACCTGGAAGACTAGAAAGGTCATGGTGAAAGAAGCAAATTTCCTTCCTTTAATATTTATGGGAAGAAAAGAATTCTAATCTGGGAAGTGACTTATGAGCAGTGCCATAGGTCAGGGGCAGAATGTCACATGTGATCATGGGGACCAGACAGTTTGCTAATCTTTGGTAAGGATTGTGAGGGGATGCTGTAGTATGCTGTACTCTGTGTGTGTGTGTATGTGTGTGTGTGTATGCTAAAAACAGGAAGATTAAAACATTCTAACTGAAAGAACTTGTTACATGCTGAACGTTCACAGAAGGATAGCAGATTTAACATTAGAGAAAAAATAAGATTTTTTTTCTAAACTGAACAGGTATGTCCATGGTAGCTGCAGAGAATGTTGGCGAGGAAAATCCTCAAAGGACTGCCAAATGTGTCTTGATATGCAAAGGAATGAAAGCTGAGCCAGAAGTGCTGTGAAATGGGCTCCATGATTTCATCTCCTGATATTCATGCCCTTGTGTTGTTCCCTCCCACTGAGTGTGGGCGGGACTGTGAGTCGCTTCTAACTGATCACATATGACAAGAGTCATGGGATGTCCATGACTCTGTGCATGTGCTTACTTTACATAAGGCCGTGATCCTTGTCTTCGGAGGAGAGTATCTCCCTTGCTGGCTTCAAGAAAGAAAGCGGCCATTCTGAAAAAAAAACCATTTTCAGCGCTAGTGGCTAGTACCCTGCCACTAGCACTTAAGCTGAAGTAGCAAGGAACTGAGGGCAGCCTCCAGCTGATGGGCCGCAAGAATCTTAGGCCCGCAGTCTGGCAGTCTGAAAGGAACTGAGTGCCGGAAGTGGATTCTTCTCCAGTCAAGCCTCAGATGAGTCTACAGGCCTGGCTGACAGCTTGAAGGCAGCCTCCTGAGACTCTGAGGCAGAGGACACAACCAAGATTTGCCCAGACTCCTGATCTATTGAAACTGACATAATAAGTCTGTGTTGTAAGTAGCTAAGTAATATAACACAGCAATAAATAATTACTACAGAACTAATGCTGATGCCAAAGGCTTTGACTTTGACTCAGTTCTTCTTTTTTTTTGGATATGAAGTCTCACTCTGTGGCCTGGGCTCGCATGCAGTGGTGCAATCATAGCTCACTGCAACCATGACTTCCTGGGGTCAAGCAATTTTCCTGCATCAGCCTCCTGAGTAGCTGGAACTACAGCATGCACCACCATGCCTGGCTAATTGTTTTATTTTTTGTGGAGACAGGGTCTCACTGTATTGCTCAGGTTGGTCTGGAACTCCTGGCCTCAAGGGATCCACCCAGCTTGGCCTCCCAAAGTGTTAGGATTACAGCACATCCAGACTGATTAGGTTCTTTCATCCCTAGGGGCTTCTCTATACTGTGTGATCACCCACATGTGCTACCAAAAAATACAAAGAAGATTATAAAAAATTTATAAAAGGCCACATTTTACGTCAAGATATCATTGAGTGGAAGAATGTAACACATAGAAGAAATTATAGAACTCACACCTGTGGATCTCCATTTATCTTCTAAGGAGAATGAATTCTGGCTTTCTGAAGAAGTGGTAACAATCCATCTTCTGTGGAATATGAAAGAATATAGATGTGCCTGTGACATAGCCTATGGTACATTAGAAAGAGCTTTGGGGGCAGAGAGACTGAGGCTCAAATCCCAGTTTTTCTTTTTACAAATTTGGACAATATATTGAGTTTCAGTTACTCTTTCAAACAATTGAAACAATCAAACCAACCCTAAAGAACGTTGAGAAAATGAATAAGGTAAATAACTTGGGCATCAACCACAGTAAGAAAATAAGTACTAGTTCTCTTCCCTTTTCTTTATCCCATAAGATCAATGCATCTTAGATTTTAGAAGAGAGTATTTTAAAACAAAATCAGGGAAAATACAACACTAAAAAGGAATGTAGCCCAAGAAGTGTTAGATGCACTAAAAATGAGAAGCTGATTATATAATTATGAATAGTATTAACAAAGAGGAATTATCCTAAGGAATCACAGTAGTTGCTTAGAGTATCCTCCAATAAATCCATTTTTTAAGTGTGTGAATGAAAAAGAAAGGACAGTTACATAACCCAAGGTTAAGAGCAGGAGGAGGAAGAGGAGGAGACAATGGACCACAAGATAAGGTCCACAGAGACCACAGGCCAGAGACCACTTAGGCCAAGCACAGTGACTCACACCTGTAGTCCCAGCACTTTGGGAAGCTGAGGTAGGTGGAGCACTTGAAATCAAAAGTTAGAGACCAGCCTAGCCAACATGGTTAAACCCCATCTCTACTAAAAATACAAAAATCAGCTGGGTGTGGTGGCAGGAGCCTGTAATCCCAGCTACGAGGGAGGCTGAGGCAGGAGAATCACTTGAACCTGGGAGGCAAAGGTTACAGTGAGCTGAGATCATGCCACTGTGCTCCAGTCTGGGTGACAGAGAAAAACTCTGTTTTAAAATAAAAAAAGAAAAGAAAGAAAAGAAAAAAGTAAAAAGAAGTAAACTTAGCCTGGAAAAAGTGTAAAGACAGAAACACATCTACTGTGCTGTATTCAAAACAAAGAAGTGACAAATAAAAGGAATGCTATCTTTGGTTGGTGAAGATGGTGCAGTATTATCAAATGGTGCAAAACAAACGGCTTTTACTTTGCGCTCATCTTTACCAAGAAGGGTGATCATCAAACAGGAAAGGGAAGAACAGACAAAATTAAGGTACAACCAAAGGGTAAGATTATGGAGATAATGGGAAAATTGTAACTTGGCTCAGATAATTACTCCCAGGAGAAACAGTTTGCAAATACAATTGGAGAACCACTTTCAGTGATTTGTTCAAAATCTTATAGAACCAGAGAGGCCAAAGAACTACAAATAGGAAAAAGAATTGATTTTTAAATAGTAAATGCTTGATAAATCTTGATACTGATACCCAACTAAATTCTCTAATGGATAATTAAGAAATTATCATCACTAGGAGCCAAAATGGGTTCACTTAAGAAGATGTTAGGCCAAACAAATTTTATTTATTTCTTTAAAAAGTGACTGAATTGGCCAGGCGTGGTGGCTTATGCCAGTAATCCCAGCACTTTGGGAGGCTGATGCAGGTGGATCACCAGGTCAGGAGTTCAAGACCAGCCTGGCCAACATGGCAAAACCCCATCTCTACTAAAAATACAAAATTTACCTGAGCATGGTGGAACATGCCTATAATCTCAGCTACTCAGGAGGCTGAGGCAGGGAGTTGCTTGAACCCAGGAGGTGGAGGTTGCAATTAGCCGAGATCATGGCCACTGCACTCCAGCCTGGGCGACAGAGCAAGACTCTGTCTCAAAAAAAAAAAAGTGACTGAATTAGTAAATTAGAAGATGAGAAGATGCTAGAAGCATACTTACAAGATCTGGAAATGAGAACTGAAATAATTATTTTATATTTAGACTAGAGGGATAGGACTTGAGGGAAGTGCTATCTTCAAGTGTTTCAAAGACTATCGTGGTAAAAAAATATATGGCTCATCACATGGACACAGGGAAGAGAACATCACATACTGGGGCCTGTCGGGAATGGGGGAAGGCGAGGGAGAGCATTAGGACAAATACCTAATACATGCGGGGCTTAGAACCTAGACGATGGTTGATAGGTGCAGCAAACCACCATGGCACATGTATAGCTATGTAACAAACCTGCACATTCTGCACATAAAATTAATAAATAAATTGAAAATATGGTTCATGTACACCATAGAATACTATACAGCCACAATAAAGAATGAAGTCATGCCCTTTGCAGCAACATGGAGAGGACTGGAGGCCATCATCCTTAGCAAACTAACACAAGAACAGAAAACCAAATACCACAGATTCTCACTTACAAACGGGAGCTAAGCATTGGGCACACATGGATATAAATATGGAAACAATGGACATCGTGGACTACTAGAGGGTGGAGAGTCAGAGGTGGGTTCAAAAAACTACCTATCAGGTACCATGCTCACTACCAAGGTGACAGGATTTGTGCTCCAAACTCCAGCATCAGGCAATATTTTCATGTAACAAATCTACACATGCAGCACCTGTATCTAAAATAAAAGCTGAAGTTTTTAAAAAAGACTATTATAAGGAGTTAAAATTACCGGGCATTGCTGCGTCCTTCAAATCTAAGCCCAGATGACTTGAAGAATCTCACTGATCACTAGGGTTTAGAGTTGAAATCCTTGCTGTATATTGCTATAACACATTTATATTTCCATGATTGCAGTGTTTGTCAGAATGTATTATCATTGCTTGTTTAATTGCCAGCCTCTCTAGTGGGATATAAGACCCATAGAGCAAGGACCAAATCTATCTTTTTGTTTTGTTTTATCCCCAGGGTCTAATACCCATACATGGAGGGTGCTTTATAAATACTTGCTAATGGGCCGGGCGCGGTGGCTCAAGCCTGTAATCCCAGCACTTTGGGAGGCCGAGGCGGGTGGATCACAAGGTCAAGAGATCGAGACCATCCTGGTCAACATGGTGAAACCCCGTCTCTACTAAAACTACAAAAAATTAGCTGGGCATGGTGGTGTGTGCCTGTAACCCCAGCTACTCAGGAGGCTGAGGCAGGAGAATTGCCTGAACCCAGGAGGCGGAGGTTGCGGTGAGCCGAGATCGCGCCATTGCACTCCAGCCTGGGTATCAAGAGCGAAACTCCGTCTCAAAAAATAAATAAATAAATAAATAAATAAATACTTGCTAATGGAATGAATGGATGAGAAAGTAAAGGAATTTTAAAAATTTGTGCATCACAGAGATACAGTTTTCACCTCAATATCAAGAGGAAGTCTTATAATTAGGAAAGAAATTATAAATTCCTCATTCTGAAAGTGTTCAAGAAAAATATGAAAACCAGATGATCCATACAGCATTCCATACAGTAGACTGGAAGTTTAATTAGATGGCCTCTAAACTCCCTTCTAACTCTACTCTAGATTCAAAGCCATATCACCTTTTATTATAATATCAAAGTGCACAGCCCCAGAATTCCAGAGGCAAAATAGCTGTGCTAAAATAAACAATGAGCTCCTGACAGCTGGTTTTATTCTTTTGGTGTCTCTCCCTTGCCTAGAACAGGGCTTTGACCAAGCTGACAGTTAATAACTGTTGATAAATAAATGGTCGCAATAACCGTAAATTGTTTCTGAAATGGAAACAATGAATATATTCAGTCTGACCACCTTGCTTTATAGAAAGGAATTCTTTCCCAAAGATTGAGGTGACTTCCCAAAAGTCATCCAGCTATTTGGGGACAGAGCCAAGACTTTACACAGTTTACTGCTCTTTCCAGCAGTCTAGGTTACTTTAAAGACTCTTCACGGAAACAACTGAAGACAAAAAACCAGAGGTCTCAAGACAACGAGACCATCCGGGGACATCAAAAGCACCTCTATAGGGAAATACCAAGGGATCAAGTCATCACTGTAATAAATCCAAGAGGGGGCCGGGTGCAGTGGCTCACACCTGTAATATCAGCACTTTGGGAGGCCATGGTGGGTGGATCATGATGTCAGGAGTTTGAGACGAGCCTGGCCAATATGGTGAAACCCTGTCTCTACTAAAAATACAAAAAATAGCCAGGCATGGTGGTGCACGCCTGTAGTCCCAGCTACTCAGGAAGCTGAGGCAGAAGAATAGCTTGATCCCAGGAGGTGGAGGTTGCAGTGAGCCAAGACGGCGCCACAGCACTCCAGCCTGGGCGAGAGTGAGGCTCTGTCTCAGAAATAAATAAATCCAAGAGGGATGTTCACTAGGACCAGAAGAGTCAGCACAGAGAACCAGTGGCTCATTGCATTTCCAGATCATCCGTACAGTGTTATGTACAGTGAATGGAAGTTCAATTCGGTGGCCTCTGATCATTGCATTTTCTAAAATAAATTAGGGATGGATAAAATAACATCATATGTTAAGGCAATCCTCAAAGGGCTGAGCCAACTCATTAAAGTTCGGTGTCTGTAACTCTATAACATAGAAAAGCGGGCCAGTTACTGTCACTTAGTTACCTTGGTCAAATAAAAATTCAAATGTAGAATGTAATAAAGGAGATTTTTTGGCCTGGTTCTCTGCATATACATATAATTAACATATATGATGACAATCAATTTTAGAGCCTTTCCTACTTCTACTGGTGGTCCATATTAATCTAAATCACCAAAAAGAAAAACATAGGACATCATGACGAGACTTTGCACTCTGTAGCTACAGTCCATAGGTCCAGGATCAATAGAAAAGTTTTACCCAGCAGTATTTCCTAGGACAACAGGCTCTTCATTTCCTTTTGTAGAACTATTTGATAAAATGACACACTGTTGCTTTTGTGCATTTAAAGGAGATCCAGAGAGTGCCCGTTGCACAGTGGCCACTTTGATGTCATATATTGTAAAACATAGTCCCCTCAACAGTCAAGAAGGCCGGAACCAAGGACCAGGCACGGTGGTCATTGCTTCATTAGAGGTAGATAGGGTTCTAAGGAAATCCAAACAAGGGGGAATGGAGCTTGCCAGAGGAGGTAATGCTGGAGAGGAATTCTGAAGTCAAAGTAGAAGTTAGCTGCCCAGACAAGGGGTCGGTCAGCATTGTTTCCAGCATAAGGAAGAGCATTTGCAAAGGCACAGTCAGGGCACGAACTGCAGGCCATCTGGTGTGGCTGAAGTCTGCGAATCATTGAAAGGCTCTGACCACTCTGGTCATTTAGCTTGGAACAGGCACAGTCAAGGACTTTTCCCTACTATTTATCCTCCCTGTCTCTGTGTGTGTCAGGCTCTCCCTGATGCTCTCCGGAGGCATTACCATAACTTCCTGTGTTCCCTCCTGCCAATCTTTCTTTCCACTTTTCAATGCATCCTCCACACTTCAAATGATTTCATTTTCCAGGATGCAAATCTGATCATGTCCTTCTCTAATTCCATCTTTGCCTATGAGATAAGGTCCAAATTTCTTGGTGCAGAGCATTAACTTTTTTCATTCTGGCCTCTTGCCTTCCTAACTGATCTGCTAACTCTTCCCACCTCACAACTGAAAATGCAGCCCGGTAATGCATACGTACTGAACACTCCCTCACATGTGCACCTCCTCGCACCTCGACCTTTGTACCTAGTGTTTCCTCTGCGTGAAATGCTTTTCACGGAGAGAAATCCAACTCACCTACAGTAAAGCCTTTCCCCACACAACTACAAAGTCCTTTCTCCATCTCCCCATAGTCCTTGTACAAATCTCTACTCATCAATTTGCACAATATATTGGGTCTTTGTAACTTTCCCACCCAGAAGAAAATTGATATCTCAGTTTTCTTTGACTTACCATTACCCTTCAGAATTACCCAGTACTTGGCAAACAGTAGGTTCTTGAGGTTTGTTAAGTGAATAAATGTGCCACTATTTCTTCATATTAAAATTGAAACCCAGCCGGGTGCAGTGGCTCATGCGTATAATCCCAGCACATTAGGAGGCCAAGGCAGGCGGATTACCTGAGGTCAGAAGTTCAAGAACAGCCTGGCCAACATGGTAAAACCCCGTCTCTACTAAAAATACAAAAATTAGCCAAGTGTGGTGGTGGATGCCTGTACTCCAAGCTACTCAGGACGCTGAGGCAGGAGAATCACTTGAGCCTGGGAGGTGGAGGTTGCAGTGAGCCAAGATCATGCCATTGCACACCAGCCTGAGCAACACAGCAAGATTTCATCCCCAAAAAAAAAAAAAAAAAATTGAAACCCCTCCTTAGTTTGACTTTTTGTTTAGACCCATCCTGACCTATGTCTGAATATGGACAACGTTTCACCTCTCCCCTTTGATTTACGCCTCTTGCAGGTCCTTCCTCACCTGTCAACCACCTGTGTTTTCCAAACATGGTCTCCAAAGGCAACCGAAAGGCCTCCAATGCTCTGAAGATTCATCAGTCGTGAAAAACTATGAGTACATGGTCACAAACACCTTCATTAAAGCTCACCTGTGCATGTTTTACACATCTGATAATGATGTGTAATTTGGGCTGTGAAAATGAAGGTGAGGCATATCTCATAATGCTTCCATAAACAAAAAATGTGCTTAGAGAAAAAGGTCTAAAAGTTAGTTCTTCCCGCCCTGGGATAAATGAACGTGTATCAACAGGAAAACCGCTAAGTAGTCCATACACTGATGTTCCCTAGGAAGAGGGGAGGGGACGCTTGTTCATTTGTGGGGAATCGGCAGGAAGAGATCACACTGGACTGCTGTTTGTTCCTGTTCCTCCATGTGAACTGGCCCAGAATCCTTCCATTGTCCAAGGGAACAGATGGTAGGGAAGGGGAGTACTTACATGCAATTCCTGTTATAAAATTAAATCTGAAATTCACATCCTAATTTCACAACTCTTTCCCAGAATGTGGAAAAATACTTTGAGGCATTGATGGTTCAAAAGACTGAGTGGCTTCTGTAAAAGGTAGACTCAACATTGTGCAAATAGAGATATATATGTAAATATATATATGAAATGGAAATTAATGTACTATTTGAAGGTAATCAGCCATTCCACAATTATTTCATGGTCATGGATTTTGTGTTGATGCTGGTTAATTAGCCAAATATGAATTATATATGTATATTTTAAGTAAATGTGCATGCATATTAAAGGATTTTTCCCTTTATTTCATTATGAAGCAACTCATTTGATGTGGCTCTGCATAAAGCTCTAATACACATCAAAAAGCAATCAACAAACTCTTTGAGTACATCAAGCAGGATAATTTAGATGGTTTTAATCATGATTATGAAAATATAATTAGGTGGTTTCATGTTTGTTGTTGAGTACATGTAAGGGAAAGCGATACTCCAAATAGAAGCTGCAGGCAATATTACACAGAAACCACAAGAGAACTGTGCGCATGAGGCACAAGTGTGAGCACATGCTCACTCACACGTGCACGTATACACACACACACACACACACACACACACGCAGAAACCTCTGGCCCCTTTCTTCAACACATCAGCAGCTCTCATGTTTAAAAAGAATATGATTTCTTTCAAGATATCCAAATAAATCTTATTTAATAAACTGATTATATAGAAGTAGGTTTGAAAAATGTCTCCCTTTAATGTGATCATAAACTTTAGCCATTGTCTACAATTTAAAACAAACCCTCCCTGCCATGGCCCCCACAGAAAAAGAGCGGGGAGGCTCATCCGAGCTGAAGCAGCTCATGTGTCATTAGTGACCACTGGGAGCCGGCACTGTCATGGATCTGCACAGCTAAACGATTGTGCGCTCATGGCTTTTGGTAATCCATTTGAAATAAACCTGATATTTATCTATCTCCAATCACCCAGTTTAAAAGTTAAAAGATCTAAGTTCTCACACAGAAGGATGAATCACACACAAGCAAACTGCCGTCCCGTGCCCACCTGTCCAGGCATACCCTAACACGGCCAGGAGAGATGACATGAGGGACTCCATTCTCCCTGTCCCCCACGGTCTCTCTTGCTCCAGAGTTCCCTGGTGGGCTCTCCCAAGCCACATTTTATTTTTCTCCCTGTGCAGACAGAGTTCATTACTGGCCTCTTAGAAAAATCCATCCTTCCTAGTCCATCTTCGAAATCATGTACAAGAGCCTGGGGTTGTGCTTGGAAGTAATTTGGTCACCAGCAAGCTGGCCCCTTTTGTTGAGAAATTCAAAGAGTTGCAGCGCCATGACTTTAACGAAGCTACAATTAGAGTGGCTTTCTTCCAGCACTGTGTGTAATCTGTTTTACCACAGAAATACAAAGTTGCTGTCTATGCACACAATTTTAGCATTTCTGGTTTTTATGCCATCTTACTTACAAGAAACTCCCAGCTGTTATAATTTGTCTCATCCATCGCTCTCTTGGAGAGCCAGCCTTTGTTCCTTTTTTTCAGTGCCAGGGACTTGCTGGGTTTCACCTGATGTGATTTGTCCAGGCATTAATAATGCATCTTCAAGATGCAAGATGCATGAATTCCTTTAGTAACAGATCTGCTGGCAGAGGGCTGTATTGTATTGTACAGTTTTGCTGCAGAAAAGGGAAGGCAAGGGACAAAAGGAAGGTCATCAGCCTCGAGAGTGAAGTTACTAGTTATTTGGGAAGGTCATTCCAACCAGCTCATAGTAAAGGCAAGGGCATGCTGAGGAAAATAAATAGTCGACCAACAATTCCTTTAAAGAAAAAGTTATTGCTAAATCTGCAACTCATAACTCGTCCCTGTAGATGAAAGTGAGTTGTACATGCAGATGACCATTCAGGAAGTCCAGGATGCTGTCTATCTTCATGTCTTACAGGTCTATCAAAGGATATTTCCTACCTATAGGTCCCTATTCTCTGTTTGCATCTTGGAGCACGCTCCAGCTACCTTCTCTGTGGCCTCGATGTGATTGTTGTGAGTGCTACTCATATGTATATTTTATCATCTTGCATTTGTAAAGAGCTTGTATTTTCAAGCTGCTTTATAATCATTAATAAGTCATTTCTCACAATTATCCCAAAAAGTAGGGCAGAGTTCTTTTCTCAATATTATAGTTAAGGAGAAACAAAGTACAGATAGTTCACAACACAGAAAGTTCCCAGGGAGCATGCATTCCAAAGTTGGAATAAGGACACACTTAGAGTGCCACCCTACCTCCAACACCAAACAGCTACCTCTGGAGTGGGAACGGGAACAACAGAAGGCAGGATATAGAACTCAGAAATAATCAGGGTGCTTAGGGGACACATTCACAAACCCTGCAGAAAATAATCCTGCTTCAGATGACCAGGTTTTGAACTCAAGGTCAGCAGTGCTACCTGGCTCCAACATCATAGGTTTTCTTAAGAAACAACGAATTGCCTACGTAATGTTGAAATCAAAAAGTTCAGCCGTGGACTGAAATGGTAGCTTGTGCAAATGATCATTTAACTTCCAGTTTCTATGAGGGCTCCTGACAAGATTTGTCAATATTCAACCAAACGACACTCTCTGGACGGTCATTACAGTAGGTTCACCTGCCTCCTCCTCCCATTCTTGCAACTGCCAACCTGCCACCCCACCCCCCCAAAAAAAATTTCATTTAATCAATAACATTTGCTTTCAGGGCAGCTCTCCTTTACTGCTGTTCCATCTCTGTCTGGGTTACCATAGCAACTATTCTCAGAGCAGTGTGATACCCAGTTTATACATTTCAGCCCTGTCACATGACTGACTACCTGCTTCTACTTTAATCATTGCTGGAGGGAACACTCAAAAAGTGGCTGCTTCCTGCTTCCTGTTGCAGCCCACCAAACTGCCCTCATGTTTTACATTTCCTCCCTCAACTGAGAAAATACGTGTTGATTGTGCTGATTTCCAAAGCAGAGAAGAGGGAAGGCTACAGGGGTAGGTAAGAGTACCCAGATTGCTAGAATTAGCAGAACCTTCCAGGCCCTACAGCCAAATTCTCCTTTTTCCCTGTGGTGTTACTCTTGCATTTAGCAGACCCCCTTTCTAAGATCTTAACTGTAGAGGAAAAGATGTGTCTGACCTCATCCTAGCCTGAGATCCATCTTCCAGCAGCCCCGTGACCTTCGAACACTTGTCTCCATTCATGTGGCCATTTCATGGACTCCCTGCAAGGCAAGGCCAGGAACTTGGGACCTCAGGAGCCTCCCTTGTTGCAACTTTGGGGGGTTTGTTTAAATCACATTTTAAACCTAATGAAACACAGCTAATGAAGCACAGATGTCCTATCAGATTTGGAGCTCTGAGTCCCTGTAAAAGTCCAGTAAAAATAAATGAAAGGAGCCTTGTATCCATGGAAATGGGCAGCTCACATGCTAATCCTTCCCCTCACCCATTTATGAGTTCATTACCATTTCTAATTCCAGAGCTTCTGAAAGCATTTGTGGCTTCTGGGTCAGTCATTTCTTGGAACTCATGACAGGCTGGGCTCGAACATCTTTGGCTTGGCCCCTTTATTCAGAGACAGAGGAATGTAAAGAGGTGTATGTTGCTTCTCAGTTGCACAGGTTCCTGATTACCTTTCTTCCTTTTGAGACGCTGGGATGAATCTCGAGTCCTGTGTCCTCCTGGGACCTAGCAGAAGGATTTCCATGACGAGACTCCTATGTCTGTCGAGAACAGCAGTGAAGAACCAGATCGGGAGTGGTCTGATACCAAAAAGCTTGTCTGTCAGAGTCGGTTACGCCCCACACTCAGCATCTTTCAATTAACACAACATTCCTTCATTAAATGGAGTTGCTTTCAGCTACCATCATATAGTTACTATGACATGAAGAGGTAATGAAGAAAAGTGACAAAAAGGGATAATTTTATGGGAAAATGGGGTCAGACTGAATCGAGGCACTCCCTGGAATGATGGGCATGAGCAGGACACTTAGGGAACTCTAGGAAGCATCATGAGGACATCAGTCACCCAAGGGTGGAGGGTCCAAGGAGATGCTACAAAAAGAAGAAGAAAAGGAGCATGAAGCATCTTCAGATACATGACCTGCCTCATTCACAGATTCGGCTCAATGAGATAACTGAGCGACTTCTTGGGATATAGGATGAGGGATAATGGGGCCTCCGCCCATCAGAGGCCTTGCTTCCTCCTGCAGTTTTTTGGTTACTGGGTAATGTTCATTGTCTTTCTTGGGATTTTTTTGGTTTGTTTTTGTTTTTGGTGGGGGTGGTTTGAGACGGAGTTTCACTCTTGTTGCCCAGGCTGGAGTGCAATGGCACGATCTCAGCTCACTGCAACTTCCACCTCCCAAGTTCAAGGAATTCTCCTGCTTCACCCTCTGGAGTAGCTGGGTTTGCAGGCATGAGCCACCACACCCAGCTGATTTTGTATTTTTAGTAGAGATAGGGTTTCTCCATGTTGGTCAGGCTGGTCTTGAACTCCCAACCTCAGGTGACCCGCCTGCCTCAGACAGGTGCTGAGATTACAGGCATGTACCACCACACCTAGCCCTTTCTTGGGTATTTGTTTATAGAAATAGGTATTTCATGCTGGAGCCAAAGTGGTTCTCCCAGGGAAGCCCTTGGGGGATAAATCTCTACATGTTTTATTTTTGAGCTACAACTTAAAATTTTTTAATTCTCAAAGATGTCTTCTGAAAAAAAGAGTACATGTTCTCAATTTAAAAGTAAATATCTGAGTGTCCATAATACCTTGCATTAGTGTTCTCCCTTTAAGAGACTAACTGTACTTCTCTATCACTTAATCCACTCCAGACACTGAGAATGAGAGATGTTACAGGTGAGGAAACTGAGACACAAGGAATAGTGAGACTTCCCTGGAGCCAGGCATTATCACAAGAACTAGAACTGAGGGTCCTTGCAATACATTTTAGACCCCAAGGAAGGAAGCCATAAGCCCTATACATTCTTCCTAAACAATCAATTTTGTTCATCTTAATATCTAAAAAAATGAATGCTTTGTAAAAATGGTCCAAGAAATTAAAGCTTAGGCTTGTGATTATTACAGTGATTTGTCAGCGGTAGTGTATGATTTTTGGAAGAGCACCAGCTGTATTAACAAGAGAGTAAGAGCGCAGTTCATTTTTCATTTACCTAATATAGATATCCTTGCCTCACCAAAGAAAGAGCTAAAAAGAAGTGATAAAACACCAGTGATGGAGCAACGTAAGTGACTTCATGGCAAATGATTTAATCCTTTCACCGCCTGCTAACACAAGAAAGTTTTATCACTGACTTATGTGAACAACTGTCTGAACTGTCAGAAATAGAAACAACCCTAACCTAAAAAAAAAATTGGAAATGTTGTGTGGGCAGCTAAGATCATTTAGCTACTCTCTCTACCATCTGACTCAGGGCCAGTGAGGGGGGAAATGTGTCACAAAAATTAAACACAGTGACCTATATGTTGACAGGAAAGGTGTGGAAAGAGCTGATGGCTTATAATGACAAAATGTGGAATGTGCTTTATGAATCAAAGACCTCAGAACTTTCTTCTCCTGGTTAAGACAAAGTAGCTAGACTTCAACAGGCAACCTGATCTCCCAGGCAGAGCCAGCTTCCCTGCTGTCCTCAAATTCTTTGGCTCACACTGTTTCTCCTTTTTTTTTTTTTTTTTGAGACAGAGTCTTGCACCGTCGCCAGGCACCAGGCTGGAATGGAGTGTCGCGATCTTGGCTCACTGCAACCTCCGCCTCCCAGGTTCAAGCAATTCTCCCGCCTCAGCCTCCAGAATAACTGGGACTACAGGCGCATGCCACCACACCCAGCTAATTTTTGTATTTTTAGTAGAGACGAGGTTTCACCATGTTGGCCAGGATAGTCTCGATCTCTTGACTTTGCGATCCACTGGCCTCGGCCTCCTAAAGTGCTGGGATTACAGGCGTGAGCCACTGCACCCGGCCCACTGTTTCTCCTTTCTAATCACTGCCCTCTTTCCTTCCTTAGCCTTTTATTTAACCCACCCTCTGTCACTCTTGTTTTTTTTTTTTTTTTCTTAAGAGACGGGGTCTGGCTATGTTGTCCAGGCTGGAGCTCAGTGGCTATTCACAGCATGATCCCACTGCTGATCAGCATGGGAGTTTTGACCTGTTTCATTTCCAACCTGGGCTAGTTCACCTCTTCTTAGGCAAACTGGTGGTCCTTTGCTCCTGGGAGGTCACCATATCAATGCCAAATTCAGGGCATTGTGCACCTGGCGTAGTGCACTACAGCCCAGAACTCCTAGGCTGAGGTGATCCTCCAGCCTCAGCCTCCCTCCTGAGTAGCTGGGACTACAGGCTGGTGCCACCACACCCAGCCTCTGTCACTCTTAGTAACACGTTTCAGACAGAGTAGATTAGCCCAAATTCATAGAACATCCTACCTATTTAAGATGCTTAAGACAGGAGAATCTTCGCTCAACAATTTCAAAAATGAAATGAAAACCAAAGTATTCAAATTATTTTAAAGCAAATTTAAGAAACTTCTGACATAAATTGAGAGACTTCACAGGAAGTCTCAAGTCTTGACATCCATGCTGTCAAGTACAGACTTCACAGCATGGATGCTTTGAAGTGAAAGAGTTGAGCATGTTAAGTTTCAGGTCTAAGAGTTAACTTTTGCTAACACTGATGGCCCCAGCCAGAGAGCGGGTGTGTGATTTGGAGACATCAGGCGAGCAGTAGAAACCCAAGCAGTAGAAAAGGTAGCCTCGCATGGCTACCTTTTCCTCACTAATGCTCTTTCCAAAGTTAACAAGAGTTGAGAAGACTTATCTTCTCAGGGATACAAATGAGCTACTATTTTGCACTTTGGAACAAAGTCCTCAGGAATACTTCTCAAGTTAATAGCTCTGCATCTTACATAAATAGGAAGTAACGCCATTCTATAGAGAAAGTGTGTTTCAAAACCCTTGACATCTCTTGTCTCAAGTGGGTCTTCATGATCCCGCAGGAGAAGGAAAGCATTTTACAGATAAGCTACCAGAGTTGAACAGCATCTGATGGCCCTGCAAAAAGCTGGGACAGATTTGCTCCAGCATCCAGCTCGGCCAATGCCTGACCTCTGTTCTCCGTGTGGCCACATCTTTCTAAGATTGCATGCTCAAATAATACATCATTTTGATCCGCTGACCCAGTGTTCCTACTTCTTTGGAAAAGTATGACTAAGGTATAATTGAGTGGGTCGGGTGCAGTGGCTCACTCCTGTAATCCCAACACTCTGGGAGACCGAGACAGGCAGATCACCTGAGGTCAGGAGTTCAAGACCAGCCTGGCCAACACGGTGAAACCTCATCTCTACTAGAAATACACGTACGCAAAATTAGCCGGACATGGTGACAGGCACCTGTAATTCCAGCTACTTGAGAGGCTGAGGCAGTAGAATCACTTGAACCCAGGAGGTGGAGGTTGCAGTGAGCTAAGATTGCACCACTGCACTCCTCTCTGCACAATAGAATAAGGCCCTGTCTCAGGAAAAAAAATATATATATATACATATATATTTATATGTATATATATATTTATATATGTGTGTGTGTGTATTATATATGTGTATATGTTTATTATATGTATTTATTGTGTGTGTGTGTGTATATATATTTATATATATATATAGTTGAGTAACTAAAATACCAGATTCCACAAAACTACATCTTGAAAACGTAGCGCTTATTCTTGGATTAGAATAAAGCTGTCCCTTGCTTTCTTCAAAAGTTGTAAGTTTTATAACCAAAGAATTTTAATGATTAACTGAACAATTTAATCCAAGTCACTATAACCAAATGAGTGCTGGACCAGGGGCTCTGAGTTTTACTCCTGATTTTACCACTGTGAGATTTCTAGGTATCAATTCTCTTCTTTGTAAAATAAGGGGATTAACCCAATTTATTCATAAGGTACCTTTCTTCAAGTGTAGACTTTAGGAGTCTAAAATCTGTCTTTGGGGATATTAAGCTTTCTTCCTATATTAATCCTGCTTCATTTTCCCCACTAAGAAAGAGCAAGCAGCACTTTCTCCTTTGTTCCCTCCCAAGAGCTCTCTGGGGAATAAGGAGGAGCCGCCCAGGTTTAAGCACAGACTAGCAGCCTGCGGTGCTCACGTATCTATTCTGGAGCCCCAGAGGCCCTAAAGGGAAACCAGCCAGAGCAGAAGAAGAGGGGAACTGGTGCCTAAAAATGCATAGGCAGTCTCCCTGCCACCACCCTTCCCTGGGAGCGTCCCTGTGTCCTTCCTCAAGGAGTCCAGAGAGGCTGCTCTGTCAGCAGCCACGTGACCTCTGGCCTCTTTGCAAGG
The DNA here is from genome assembly GCF_009761245.1 of Sapajus apella. NCBI lineage: Eukaryota > Metazoa > Chordata > Mammalia > Primates > Cebidae > Sapajus > Sapajus apella. The sequence continues at coordinate 5,828,294 of NW_022436969.1, read as the reverse complement.
ACTCTGCTCTTCAGCTGGTGTGATGCCTACACACAGAGGACTGTAGGCAAAAGGAGAATCTGCTCAGCTCTGCACCAAGAAGGACAATTTCCCAGACACGCAGAGCCTAGAAGTAAATAATGCCCTGCACCTACAATTTCACAGGAATAATGAGAGAAATAATGAGTTAAGCATCATTACTTGGGCTCCTGTGCTTTGAAAAATAATCTAGTGGTGACAATGCTGCTGCTGCTGATGATGATGATGATGATATACTCTGTGACATTATCAATTGGTATCAATGAATATTCACATGACTAATCACATAAGTCTTATTAAGCAAAACTACTAGAATCTATTTTGCAGAACTTTTTCCTCCATCTTCATGTTTGCCATGATCAGCCCGCTCCTACTACTATCTTGAGACTAAGAAAAATATATCTATATATGCTATCTTGCTCATTTCTTTCACATACTAATCTATCCAACAAACGTATTGTTCATCCTCTCCAGGCCAGGCGCTGTGTTAAGAATGAAAGAAGGAAATACACAGTGTCCACCTTCAGAGACCACACGGTCTAGGAGGGCAACTGACATTAACAGCCACATCAGTGCTATGATAAAGATACTGCAAAGGAGAGCACCAGCTCTGGAGAAGAAAACTTTAATAGAGATTTACCTGAGAAAGAGAGACAAAGAAAAAACACCTTGCCATTTTTAAAATAACTATTTTCTTAGTAAATAGTTTAAAGGAAAGAAGAATCAGCAATTATGAGGCAAAGACTCTTAAAATAATGTGGACATGGAAATATTCGGGTGTCATGTTTGTCACCTTTGGAGAGGGGCCATGGCATATGAGATATGCTGTGATATAGGATTGTGCGGCAGAGGGAAACTGGAATTCTGGCTATTCTGTCTTTATTTATACAGGAAAATTCTTATCTTTCTACAAGGAACTTCCCTGCATGGGGAAAGGTGCAAACTGGCAGAACATTCTAATGCCTTCTATAATGTGTTCTGATGCAGACTGGTGGAGAGTGCCGTGCCTGCCAAATAGACTCTAGGAAGGAAAATGTCTTGACAACCCCAAGGCTGTCTCTGTAGGTCAAATGTGCACACCCCATCTTAAGCACACAGCTGACAGTACAGTACCGCAGCCATGCATTTGTGCCACATCAACGTCAAGTGGTGTCTGAGTAGGGCACTGTCAATGCTTGGGCTGGCACAGGGTTTCCAACACTGTTGGTACAGCTTTGCTGCTATGGCTTTACTTATTATTCCACCTCAATCCTGATGCCCACCATAACCATGCATACCTAGTACCCATCATCTTCTTTCCTTCCTCCTGCCAAACATGTCCTTTCTTCCGCCCATCGGGTAAAAAGCAGTCCCGCCACTGTTTCTACCACTGCAGTCTAGGAACATACACCCTCCTGTTTTTGTTTTGTTTTGCTTCAGTAGTTTCCCTCTCTTATCTCTCCTTTTTCATCCTGTTTTTCTTATACTTCATCCCTCCCTTCTTCCTCCCTAGATCATGGTACAAGACAGCACATTCTTTACAAACCTATTTTCAGTTTTTTATGTCAAGATATCATCTACTTCCTGGCATACGTTCCCTCTAATGAGTAAAGAAGGGTATCTCTTTGAACAGGCCACAGAAAATTTAAAAATCTATTTATACATGAGCAAAATGAGTTAAGTAAGGAGAAAAATAAAACCTTGTCCATTTAAGTCAAGGAAAGGATAAGAAATCATGTCATCAAGTATGACGATCATACCAGTGGTCCCGGCCGATACAAGAAGTCACGGAAAATAAATGAGACGGTAAACTGGAAAGAGACAAAACGGCAATTATTTTTATGTGATGCTATTATCTACCCAGAAATCTAAAAGACTCAACTGGAAAACTGTTTTGATTAATGTAAGAGATAAATAAGATTGTCAGATACAAGATCAATACACATAAACCACCAGCATCTTCATTTATCAACACTGTCCCCTTAGAAATGTAATGAACAGAGGCCCTTATCATGATAACAGAAAAATGCTAAGTTTAGATCATAATATGCTAAAAGCTCAATATTTTATATGTAAAACTTCTCCCCAAATTAACATATACATTAAAAACAACCAGAATAAACTTAACACACTGATGATAAAGTTTATATAAAAGAGAAAGGGTTTTAAATATCCAAGAAAATTTAGAGAAAAAACAGCAATGCGAACTTGTGCTACCACGTATTAGATATGCTACATAGTTATACAAATTAAAATGGCGTGGTATTTGGGAAGGCGTATGCTCCCGATTAAAAAAAATAAATAAATAGAGAGAAATAAATACAAAATATCTCATATGTATGTGAATTTAATACATACAGTCAATCAAGTATTTTAAATCAGTGGAGAAATATATGCAATAAATGACACTGGGGAAATTATGTCTTTACTTTGGAAGAAAACTTGATTCCTCCATCGCCCCATATACAAAAATAAATCTCAAGGCAATTCAAGAACTAAACACAAAAAAATATAGAAATATAGTAGAGGAAAATATGGGAAAATTCTTTTATAATTTTGTGACTATAGTTTATATAAAAAAAAAGATGGCCAGATTGGAAATAACTTTAAAATTCTTTAAGATGAAATACAGCAGAACCACAGCTAAAAGGCAAGCAACTTAAAGAATATATTTGCAATAAATGTATTTCAGACAATAGATGAATTTTTATAATATATAAAGAGTTTTTATAAATCAATAATAAAGCAACCCAAGAGACAAAAAATGAACAAAGATATAATTGATATTGATTAATAGGATCCTTTTTGCCAGGCAGTATCTTAAGCACTTGTTATCTACTAACTCTATTAATTTGCATAGTAATTCTTTTGATCAGATGCTATTATCATCTCCATTTTACAGACAAGAAAACTGAGACAAAGAGAAATTTAGAAACTTGCCCAGAGTTATACACTTAGTTAATGCTACAGTCAGCATTGATTTTTAAATTCTGATACAAGAGACCAATTCAATGAAAAAGAATTTAAGAAAAGCAGTTCAACATTAGTAACTATCAGGGAAATGCAAACACTAAAACACAATAAGGTATTTTTACCTACCAGTCATTGTTTTTTAAGTGCATTTATAAGACTAACGTTACCAAGAGTGCTGGGAAACATTTTCTCTCATAATTGGTTACTGGGGATGTCCCTTGGTAAAGAATTTTTAGAGGGCAATTTAACAATATCCATCAAACTTTTAAAAAACTTATGCTTTGACCCAGAAACTTCATTTCCATCTCATAGAAATATTTGGACATGTGCCCAGAGATGTGCAAAGTAAAAAACTGAAAACAGCTTATATGTCCATCAATAAGAGGATAGTTAACAAAAATGACATATATCCAATCATAAATTGTATGTAGTATAGCAGTTAAAAAGAGTGAGCTATATCTATAGGAACTAAATGGAAAGACATCTAAGATACATCATTAAGTGTAAAAAACAAGTCATAAGATGATACATGTAACCTGATTTCATATACAAACACATACACATTACATATTCATTTCTTCACTCAACAGCAACAAAATTAGCGCCTCCTACATGCTAGGAACTGTTCTAGCCAGCAGAGAGAGATAAAGTAGTGGGCCAAATAGACAAAGTCTCTCTTTTTTTTTTTTTTTTTTTTGAGACGGAGTTTCACTCTTGTTACCAGGCTGGAGTGCAATGGCGCGATCTCGGCTCACCGCAACCTCCGCCTCCCGGGTTCAGGCAATTCTCCTGCCTCAGCCTCCTGAGTAGCTGGGATTACAGGCACGCACCACCATGCCCAGCTAATTTTTTGTATTTTTAGTAGAGACGAGGTTTCACCATGTTGACCAGGATGGTCTCGATCTCTTGACCTCGTGATCCACCCGCCTCGGCCTCTTAAAGTGCTGGGATTACAGGCGTGAGCCACCGCGCCCGGCCTGACAGTCTCTCTTTCCTGGAGTTCACATTCTATTGGGCAGGCTGACTATAAACAAATAAGCAAACCAATAAAATACCAAAATAATTTAAACGGTGTGTAGTTTTGCATTATTGTCAGAACAAATTATTGCATACTTAGAAGCTTAAACAACACAAATTTATCTCCCAATTCTGTAGGTCAGACATTCAATCTGAGTTTTGCCCAGAAAGGGCAGCATTCCCTGGAGGCTCTAGGGAAAGATATGTTTCCTTGCTCTTTCGAGCTATTGCAGAATTTGGTTCCTTGTGGTTGTAGGACTGTGGCATTGCTGTCAGCCAAGGGCCATTCCCAGTTTCTAGAGGCCACCTGCATCTTTTGCCTGGTGTCCCCACCTCCATCCTGAAAGCCAGCAGTAGCAGATCAAGTCCTTCTTATACTCTGAATCTCTTGCCCTTCTTCTCTCTGACTCAGCCAGGAAAGGTTCACCACTTCTAAGGCCTTGTGTGATTAGATTGGACCCATCAGGATAATCCAGGATTTTATCTCCCTTCGTTTGGATTCATGCTTTCGCTTGTATCACATTTGGTCCCCTTTGCCGCAGAAGAGAACATATTCATTCACAGGTTTCAGGGATGAGAACACAGACATCTTTGTGAAGAAGGAGTTTTATTCTGCCCACTACTGATGGTAATACATGCCAGGAGGAAAACCAAAACAGTTACAGGCAAAAAGTGGTAATGAGAGGAGCTCATTTACATTGTGTCATCAAAGATGCCCTCCCTGAGCAAATGAACTGGGTGACCAGCAAGTGACTGCTGGGCAGAGCACTGCAGGCATGTATTTAATTAAATATACAGAAAAAAAAAGGCATAGAAAGCTACTTATTGAACTATTCACATGCTACCTACAGAGAAAAGAATAGAATTCAAGAGTAGGAGAAGATAAAAGCTTTATCCTATATCCTTCTATTTGTTTGGATGTTTTACTTGTGTAATTTTTAAATTATGCTTATAAACATTTAGAAATAGAAAAGGAAAATATATTTTGGGGAGGACCCAGTTAAAGCAAAGAGAGTTATTCAGTACTAGTGAAATATTTCAGTACTAGTGAAAGTTAATATATTCTAAATTCTGACACACACACACATAGACAAAATAAAAATAACACTTCATCTTGGATTCTGTGAAAGAATCTGTTCTAGAGGGCAGTAATAGATCAATACCCCCTTCTTCTGAGTCTTTAAGGAGAAAACACTTGCCAATTAGACATTTTACACATCAGCAACCTTGGAAACTTCTCCTGGCTATAACCTCTTTATTTTGCTTCTAAGTCCTAACTTGGTGCTCGTTTGCTGAGCTTTTACTCTGGATAGCTCACATTGTTTCATGTGGTTTTCCAAAGAGGACACTAAAAGCTTCTCTGGGAATGCAGGCAGGCAGAAGAAAAGTTACTTGAATGGGCTCTGTAGCGTAGCAATCTGTCACAGCAAAGGGGTGAGTCTTGCTGGAATGCATTTCTGCTACTCAAGACACAAACAAAGGAGAGATCACAGAAGGATACACGGAAGTGCCTGTCGGGGAGCCAGAGCGAGTGGCTGCAGGGAGACAACACAGAAGACCAAAGGCTCTCCCAGGACACAGGAAAGCAAAACTTTGAGCAATTTAGTATCAAAACCCAGGGATACAACCGCAGAAAACAGGCTTTGTGCATTTGTGTGAGAGTGTGGGTGTGTGTGCGCACGTGCGTGCTTGCGCATGTGTGTGCTCACACATGCATGTGATACTCAAAATTACAACTCCTCTGGAGCAAAGATATGATCCTAAAAGCAGTGAGAAGCAAACAATAGCTACAGCTATAAATGAAGGAGTTCCTATTTCTGTACTAATCACATAGATTTGTTTTTGCAGACACCCTGCTTATCAAAGATAGGGATTCTTTGAGTAACGTGTTTGCAACGGTCTAGTAGACGCTTCCATTTGAATGTCTCTTCATCACCCAAAGGGCGACAAATCCAAAACCGAACATAGCACTGTCTGCTCACAAATGTTTTCTCCTCCCAGCCCTTCTTCCTGCCTGCGATAGTGATGCCCTCTTTTTCTCCATCACTCAGGCTTGAGAACTTGGGAGTCATTCTTAACTCATCTTTCACCTTCAACTTGTCATCCCCCTCCAATCCTTTTTGGAAGTAGATAAAACATAAATCATATACAAATAAAAAACAGCCTTTAATCAGCCACAAACATATAGTCAACTATTATGTAAACCTCTCCCTCTCCATTCCCACTTTCACGCCTGGTCGAGGATCTTATCCCAAAAGTATTTATCTGAAGAATTTCCTCGGGAGGCCCCTCCGCCCACTGCCTGTCATTTTAGTCCAACCCTTCTGTATCTCACTAGCTGGTGAACACAAACACAGCCACATTATCATTCCGTGACCAAATAGTGTTTTTGAGTCCCTTTTAGGTTTGTCTGAACGTTCAAAGGCAGGAAGCTGGAGTCTCCCAAAACTGCCCCTCCTCACTTTCTAGGGTCTGGCTGGCTTAAATATGCCCACAAATTGCCCCCAGCCTTTACTCTTGGGCCTGCACCGCCCAGGGGCCCGGCAGCCCCTTCCTCTTGAGAGTGGACTCCAAAGCCTGGGTGTGAAGCCGAAAGTTCCAGGGACTCTGTAAACAGAGAGGCAGATCTGTAACAACCTCCTTCCTCCGCGGGCTTCTTCCATGTGGGGGTCCTGAGGGCTTCGTCCTTAGCCTGGCTGGTACGTCTAGTTTCCTCCCACTGCCAACTAAGAGCTGACCGGCCACTGTCCTCTGCAGCTCAGAGACCAACTGAAGTGCGGAACCCAACAAAACCACACTCATCCCCAGCAGGGCAAGAGCAACCCAGGCTTGTGTCGTCTGTGTCCACGCAGCAAGCCCAGTCACTTGCTCCCAGCTGTAAAAGGGAGAAAAAGAAAGAAGTGGGAGGTGGGAGGGGGCAGGATCGGCAGTGCCCAGAAGCGCAGTGCTGGCTACACACGAAAATGCATATTCCCAAATGAAGCTCTACGTCTTCACTTATTTCTTCTTGCAACAAGTATTTTTTGAGCACCTACTATGTGCCGAGCACAGGGCAGAACAGACAGGAGCCTCTTGGAGCATAAGCTCTGGTGTGAAAAATAGACAGTTTTTAAAAATCAAGAAAAATAAACAAGGTTTTTTTGGGTAGTGACAAGTCAGAGAGGAAGTGAAGCAAGGTGCTGGGATGGAGAGAGCAGGGCCTGCTTAGGTGAGGCAGTCCTGAAGGCCCGTCTCGGGGGTGACATTTGGGCTGGGCATCAGCTGAACGGAGAAGAGCCTGCCCAGACTGTGCATCCAAGTCAGTGGCCAGCTGACAGTTTTCCCCGGTAAAAATGGGTGGACACCTGCCTCACATTTGTATTAGTTTGGCAGAGCTGCCATAAAAAAGTAACACTAAGTTGCTTAAAAGACACAAATGTATTGTCACCCAGTTTTAGAGACCGGAAGTCCAAAATCAAGGTGTCAGTAGGGCCCTGCTCTCTCTGAAGACATGGGGGAAGGGTCTGCTCTTGCCTCTCTTCCAGTGCTGACAATTCCCTGGCTTAGAATAGCACAACTTCAGTGTCCACATGGAATCCTCCCTGTGTGCACGTCTGTGTCCCAATTTTCCCCATTTATAAGGACAGCAGTCATTTTGGATTAGGGGCCACCCTGCTGTAGTTTGACTCACCTGAACTAACTGCATCTGCAACAACCCTATTTCCAAATAAAGTCACATTCTATGGTACAGGGGAGGCGGAAGTGTGGATTTCAACAAATAAATGTCGGGGGACACAATTCAACCCCTAACAACATTTCTGTAATGAAGGGGTCCATCCAGGAAGGGTGGAGGACCAGCTGTACTCACAATGATCCAGCCTACTCTTTCAGAGAAGGCTGAGCTTTCTACTCTGTCTCCCCCACATCACAGAGCACAGCACATAAAAAATGAATGAATACTTGTTGATGGTTGATTAATGGTACGTTTTGCACTAAAATTTAGAAATGCGTGTGTTATCATGTTGAGATAGTTTGGGATTTGTTTGTGCCAGCGACAGTTCACGTCCTTAGTAGATAGGAAAGGCTTAAATCGTTTTAGGGTCTGATATGATTAGTAACTGTTTCCAGAGACCATGTGGAAAAAAATAGCTGGCATCCAATGCTGAACCAGCCCCCTTTGTCTCCCGCCTGGGTCCCAGAGGCAGCAGAGCTGATGAGCTCAGATAAGGTTGGCAGAGGTCACATTTGTTGAGGATCTGCGAAGAGATACCGGTGAAAGTACAGCAGCAGAATGCAGCCATCCAGGCCTCCAGGCAGCTCAGCCCCCTCGCCCAGCCTGGGGACACACAGCTGCCCGGCTCAACCTCAGAGGGGCAAATTCCCCGACATCAGAGAAGCAGCCCTGAGCCACTAAGCGGAAACCTGGCTAGCGAGGAAGCAGCTGGTCTTGGCAAACAAAAAATAATGCCCCAGGCAAAAACAAAGTAAGAGGGAGCCTGGAAAAGCTTCATTCTGAGGAACCACTCCCTCGCTAACCCAATTTTTAAATCCAATATAAAATTCTAAGGCTATTCAGAAAACACCGTGGCAAATTCCTTCAGTGTAAATTCTCTGTGATAAGAAATTCCTAGAAGGCTTCTCCTTTCCTTTCAAAACACTGGACAATTTTCTCCAACAGTATATCCCACGTTGTGGCAAGCCATCTTGTTATCCATTATTCTTTTTTAATGTAACACAGAGAACCACAAGATCTTGTGGAATTTCATTAGAGTCTGTTACATAGAAATGCATTTTGAAGTATTGTTTATTATTTGCCTTTCTTTTTATCTCATGAAATAAGCTACTCATGACAAGCTACCTTTCATTCTTAAAATTATATTTATGTATGCACATATAAATATAGCAATCTCTTATGAAATATATGTTTAATTGATTTATTAGTTTCCTACTGTGCTTAAGAACTCATGAACCTAAAATTAGCTGTGCATAATGGTTTTTCTGATAAGAACAGTGACTCTACAGATACAAATGAAACAAGGCAAGGTGAAATTTTCAGAGAAAGATCTACTCATAGTGGGTTAGAGGTCTAAACTAGAGATTTTTTTCATTCTTTCTGATGACAGTAATAATAGCTGAAATTGATCATTGAGTACATACTATGTGATAGGCCGTGTGCTATGCCTTTGTGCCCACCTTAACTCAAATCCTTTCAACTCCGTTAAAAATGTTTAGGATCCAAGATGGCCAAATAGGAACAGCTCTGGAGTGCAGTTCCCAGTGAGAACAACGCAGAGAGTGAGTGATCACTGCTTTTCCAAACAAGTTATTACTGCCCACAGACCAGGAGATTCCCAGGCTGAAAAGCACCATGAATTTCTAGCATGGCTGTTTTCAGCTGGCACAGAAACTCACACAAAACTCTTCACAAAAACTCACACAAATCTGGGCAGCCATTTCAACTGGTGCCTGGAACACCTGGGAGACAGAGCCGCCCATTCAACTGAAAGAAAGGGGGCTAAAGCAGGGAGCCAGGTGATCTGGCTTGGCAAGTCCCACCGCCACAAAGACCAGCAATCTGAAATGCTCTGGACTGAGAGTTTCGTAGCAAGCGCAGCTGGACCCAGAACAGTCCAGCTTTGTCAGGGGAAGGGTGTCCGCCATTACCGAGGCAGTCCACTGTTACTGAGGCAGTCCGCCATTACTGAGGCAGCCCGCCATTGCCAAGGCAGTGCTAACTATACCTCTATAAACAAAACCACAAGGAAGTTCACACAGAAGTTGGGCAGAGCCCACAGCAGCTCAGCAACACCTCTGCTGGCAGACTGTGACTAGGCTATCTCCTTGCTGGTCAAGGCATCTCTGAAAAAAGGCAGTAGCACATCAGGAACTTATAAATAAAGCCCCATCTTCCCAGGACAGAGCATCTGGGAAAAAAGGCAGTTATGAGTTCCACTGCAGCAGACTAAAATGTACCTGCCCAGCAGCTCTGAAAAGAACAATGAGGCTCACAGCTCAACACTTGAGCTCCTATAAGGGACAGACGGTCTCCTCAAGCAGCTCCCTGACTCCCATATATCCAAAGAGACATCTCATAAAGGAGAGCTCAGGCTGACATCTGGTGGGTATCCTTCTGGGACAAAGATAACAGAAGAAGAAACTGGCAGCAACCCTTACTGCTCTGCAGGCACTGCAGGTGATCCCCAGGCAAGCAGGGTCTGGAGTGAACCTCCAGCAGTCCTACAGCAAAGGGGCCTGACTGTTAGAAGAAAAACTAAAAAACAGAAAGAAACAACTTGAACATCAACAAAAAGGATGTCCACTCAGAGACCCCATCCGAAAGTCACCAACTACAAAGACCACCGTAGATAAAACCACAAAGATGGGAAGAAACCAGCACAAAAAGGATGAAAACACCCAAAACCAGAATGCCTCTCCTCCTCCAAAGGAGCACAATGCACACCAGCAAGGGAACAAAGCTGGATGGAGAATGAGTCTGATGAATTGACAGAAACAGACTTCAGAAGGTGGGTAATAAGAAACTTCTCTGTGCTAAAAGAACACGTTCTAACCCAATGCAAAGAAACTAAGAACATTGAAAAAAGGTTTGACGAAATGCTAACGAGAATAAACAGCTTAGAGAAGAATATAAATGACTTAATGGTACTGAAAAACAGAACACGAGAACTTTGAGAAGCATACAAAAGTTTCAATAACTGAATCGACCAAACAGAAGAATGGATATCACAGATTGAAGATCAACTCAATGAAATAAAATGAGAAAGTAAGATTAGAGAAAAAAGAGTAAAAAGAAATGAACAACTCCTCCAAGAAATATGGGATTATGTGAAAAGACCTAATCTACATTTGATAGGTGTACCTGAAGGTGATGCAGAGAATGAATCCAAGCTGGAAAACACTCTTCAGGATATTATCCAGGAAAACTTCCCCACCTAGCAAGGCAGGCCAATATTCAAGTCCAGGAAATACAGAGAACAACACAAAGATATTCCTCACGAAGACCAACCCCAAGGCACATAATCATCAGATTCACCAGGGTTGAAATGAAGGAAAAAATGCTAAGGGCAGCCAGAGAAAAAGGTCAGGTTACCCACAAAGGGAAGCCCATCAGATTCACAGCAGATCTGTCGGCAAAAACCCTATAAGCCAGAAGAACACTGGGGGCCAATATTCAACATCCTTAAAGAAAAGAACTTTCAACCTAGAATTTCATAACCAGCCAAATGAAGCTTCATAAGTGAAGGAAAAATAAAATTGTTTATGAACAAGCAATTGCTGAGAGATTTCGTCACCACCAGGCCTACCTTACAAGAGCTCCTGAAAGAAGCACTAAACATAGAAGGGAACAACCAATACCAGCCACTCCAAAAACATACCAAATGGTAAAGAGCATCGACACAATGAAGAAACTGCATCAACTAATGGGCAAAACAACCAGCCAGCATCAAAATGGCAGGATCAAATTCACACATAACAATATTAACTTTAAATGTAAATGAGCTAAATGCCCCAATCAAAAGACACAGACTGGCAAATTGGATAAAAAGTCAAAACCCATCAGTGTGCTGTATCCAGGAAACCCATCTCACATGCAAGGACACACACAGGCTCAAAATAAAGGGATGGAGGAAGATTTACCAAGCAAATGGAGAGAAAAAAAAGACCAGGAGTTACAATCCTAATCTCTGATAAAATAGACTTTAAACCAACAAAGATCAAAAGAGACAAAGAAGGGCATTACACAATGGTAAGTATCAATGCAACAAGAAGAGCTAACGATCCTAAATATATACACACACAATACAGGAGCACCCAGATACATAAAGCAAGTTCTTAATGACCTACAAAGAGACTTAGACTCCCACACAATAATAGTGGGACACTTTACCACTCCACTGTCAATATTAGATCAACAAGACAGAAAATTAACAAGGACATCCAGGACTTGAACTCAGATCTGGACCAAGCAAACCTAATAGACATCTACCCACAGAATATACATTCTTTGCAGCATCACATTGCACCTAAAATTGACAACATAATTGGAAGTAAATCACTCCTCAGCAAATGCAAAAGAACAAAAACCATAACAAAAAGTCTCTCAGACCACAGTGCAATCAAATTAGTACTCAGGATTAAGAAACTAACTCAGAACCGTACAACTTCATGGAAACTGAACAACTGGCTCTTGAATGTTGACTGGATAAACAATGAAATGAAGGCAGAAACAAAGACGTTCTTTGAAACCAATGAGAATGAAGACACAGAGTACCAGAATCTCTGGGACACATTTAAAGCAGTGTCTAGATGGAAATTTATAGCAATAAATGCCCACATGAGAAGCGAGGAAAGATCTAAAATCGACACCCTATCATCGACATTGAAAGAGCTAGAGGAGCAAGATCAAACAAACTCAAAAGCTAGTAGAAGACAAGAAATAACTAATATCAGAGCAGAACTAAAGGAGACAGAGACACAGAAAACCACCTTAAACTTCGTAAGGAACAAAAGAGAGCCCACATAGCCAAGACAATCCTAAGCAAAAAGAACAAAGCTGGAGGCATCACACTACCTGACTTCAAATTCTACTACAAGGCTACAATAACCAAAACAGCATGGTACTGGTACCAACAGAACGGAGGCCTCAGAGGCAACCACCACACACCTACAACATCTGATCTTTAATAAACCTGACAAAAACAAGCAATGGAGAAAGGATTCCTTGTTTAATAAGTGGTGTTGGGGAAACTGGCTAGCAGTGTGCAGAAAGCAGAAACTGAACCTTTTCCTGACACCTTACACTAAAATTACCTCCAAATGGATTAAAGACTGAACATAAGACCTAACACCATAAAAGCCCTAGAAGAAAACCTAGGCAAAACCATTCAGGACATAGGCATAGGCAAGGACTTCATGACTAAAATGCTAAAAGCATTGGCAACAAAAGCCAAAATAGACAAATGGGATCTAATTAAACTCCAGAGCTTCTGCACAGCAAAAGAAACAATCATTATGTGAACCGGCAGCTAACAGCATGGGAAAAAAATTTTGCAATCTACCCATCAGACAAAGAGCTAATATCCAGAATCTACAAAGAACTAAAACAGATTTACAAGAAACAAACCAACAAACCCATTCAAAAGTGGGCGAAGGATACGAACAGACACTTTTGAAAGGAAGACATATATGATGCCAACAAACCTGAAAAAATGCTCATCATCACTGGTCATTATAGAAACACAAATCAAAACCACATGCAGATACCATCTCATGCCAGTTAGAATGGTGATCATTAAAAAATCTGGAGACAACAGATGATGGAGAGGATGTGGAGAAATAGGAACACTTTTACACTGTTGGTGGGAATGTAAATTAGTTCAACCATTGTGGAAGACAGTGTGGCGATTCCTCAAGGACCTAGAAATAGAAATTCCATTTGATCTAGCAATACCATTACTGGGTATATATCCAAAAGATTATAAATCATTCTATTATAAAGACACATGTACATGTATCTTCATTGTGGCACTGTTTACAATAGCAAAGACCTGGAACCAACACAAATGCCCATCAATGATAGACTGGACAGACTGCACATATACACCATGGAATACTATGGATCCATAAAAAATGATGAGTTCACGTCCTTTGTAGGGACACAGATGAATCTGGAAACCACCATTCTCAGCTAACTGACACAAGAACAGAAAATCAAATACCACATGTTCTCACTCATAGGCAGGGGCTGAACAATGAGAACACATGGACACAGAGAGGGGAGGGACAGCAGGGAGTAGGGAGGTTGAGAAGGGATAACATGGGGAGAAACGCCAAATATAGGTGACAAGGGGATGGAGGCAGCAAACCACATTGCCATGTATGTACCTATGCAACAGTCGTGCATGTTCTGTACATGTACCCCAGAACCTAAAGTGCAATTATATATATATAATTTATATATATATATAT